>NC_059186.1:4822291-5122291 GCF_020631705.1 Daphnia magna | reverse complement strand
ATTCTGTATGGAAACTGGATTAGGATTGAATGCACCCAGCAATAACATGAAATACGGAATCATAAAAATATGTTCTAGGTCGCCATCGACCATCAGGCCTTGAAAGACTTGAAATAGTAACACATAAGCAAACCTACGAAGTTCGTAGATCTTATAGCTGTTTCCACATTCGGATAAACTCCGCACTTGGCTTCCACCATACTCCCAAGGCGTGCATTTCCTAAACAGCATCAAACGTTTATCAACTAGCCCCAATGATTTTTTACTCAATCGTCCTTCATTTCTTTTAAACATGAACCCTTTAAGACGCCTTCCGAACCCACCCGCCCAAACAGTATGCATGGGATCCAAAATGTAACCCGTCACCATAGGGAGATCAATTGGCTTAGTCATGAAGGGACTTAAATCGTCAACATTCAAAAGGTGATTGTCGTTACTTTTGTCACTCTTTGTGTAACTTAAAAAATTGCAATCTAAGCGTTTGGGCGCATTCAAATCTCTTAATTCAATAAAAGCCTTCTTACGACCCTTAAACCGCTTGGGAATTCCCATTTGAACACACCTTTCACACGCCCAATATCCATTACACGAAATAATACGTTTCAAATACGACCTCATAGGAGTGTCAGCGATGATGCAGCGTAATGAAACAGTAAACTGGCGTCCACTGGTCTCCGATGTATTCCAATTTTTGGGATGCAGACGTTTCAGCTCTGATATCAACGCCCTCAAGAATTTCTTGATGTTTGGTTTGCTGGTTCCTTGGAAAAATCCAAGGATATATGGCTGTGAGTTATCGATCCTTCTAGGGGGGGGCAGCAGAATCATAACAGTGGCTAATGGAATGCACTCTCCCCAATATAGGTGTCAATGTCAGTTCTCAGCATTTTTGAAGATTTGTACACCATCAATAAATATATCGTATTCAAAATGGGGTAACTTTTCAACAGTAGTAGGCATACTTTGCGCCTGCTCAAGATTGCCACATAGCAGCCCACGTTTGACATTTGACTTATGCAATCGGGAGTCGAGGGTTTCAACCTGAAATATTTAAGAATGTTGATTAATTAGAAAAATTTTGCAGTGGTGAAAATATGACATACCTTTGTACGAATACAAGTTGGGAGAAGTGTCGAATCTTCTTTGTAAATTGAAACATATTGCAACAGGTCGGAGTGCTTAAAAAGTAATCCAGGAGAAGAACAAGATAACGCGTTTTCTAGACCAAGGTGCAAATATTTACCACCACTAATTTCCACAGTTTGTGGTATGTCACACTTTGATTGGTTTTGTCTTTCACTGGTTGTCGTACTTGCACTTAAACCATTAGATGAAGAACAAAACGATTTGTTGATTTCAAGGAGAGTTCGACCAGTACTCGGTAGGCTGTCGTAACAAGGATCCGGCTGATAATGTTTCAACAGTTTCAGCAAATAACTCATATGCTCCAACTTTTGCCTCGTGTGAACCGCAAAATGTTGAAGAAGTTTCAGAAATGATAAGGGATTCCCCATGTTTACAGAGTTACAAAAATCAAATGAAATGTCCTCAATGGAATCTGTAACCTCAGCATGAATGTCTATAAAGATAAAAAGTGTTTTTATTTCTAAACAATTATGACCATTCTCGATAACTAAACTCTTTCACCAATTTAGTACAGCATACCTATTGGTACTGGTTGAAAATCTTGAGGTAAGCATTCTTCGACTTCAGTATGTGGAGCTGAGTTGGATGATAAACATTCTGCTGCAGACATTGAAATGCGAAAATACAAATTAGCCACTGCATGTTAGAAAATTATGTTAAAGAAAAGTAAATACTTAAAAGGGAGTACCATGGTTAACATGAAGTTCTGATGACTCTGTTTGTTGTTTGAGATTGTATTTTTCTATCAGGATTGCAGCATTTGATTGTTGGATATCATGAAATGTATTCCTGTTCAGGCCCTCTTTTATCCACTTACTAATGATTGCATTTGCTTTCTTCCTGTGGAAATTGGCACGTTCATGAGTTTGTAAATTTAAACACTTGATTCTTCTGCCGAACACTCCACCAAGCAGCAAAATATCCGGTATAAATTGGTCATCCACACTAACTTCCATCTTGAATCTGCTGCTCTTAGGTGAACTACTCATTCTGGCTGTCATTCTCAGTTTCGTCTGCTATTCTAGCGTGGTGTCAAAAAAGGTTGACACCTTTTTTTAAATACTAGGTGCACTGCTCATTCTGGCTGCCATTCTCAGTTTCGTCTGCTATTCTAGCGTGGTGTAAAAAAAGTGTTGCTTTCAGAATTTTTTGGTGAGTTATAAGTTTCATTTACACTGTTAATTTATGAAATATAAAAAAATTGTTTGATATAAAATAGCAGAGTTATGCAGAAAAAATATTATGTCTGTCCGAGATAATTATAGTCATAGCAGTTCGTCAGAAGACAGTGATAATGAGGAAAGTTCAACTAAAAATGCAAGTGGTAGAAACAATTTCCAGGTATGTCCTTAATGTATATTGTATATTTGCATGTTGAGGTCTAATTCTAAATCGTAATTGTATATTGCAGCTTGGTCGGGTACAGATCCATTGGCTTGGAACCTACCCAAAAAAAACACCCAGTACAAGCTATCAAAAAAAGAAGTCATACTGTTTAAAGTAGTCAAAACTCTAGAAGATGACGAAGATGGCATTGTCACTACCTTATATTCGGCCATTCCTCAGTCCTGGTTTAGCTCTGGTACTAACTGTGCTTCGACAAACTTTTTATTTCCTCCACCTGAAATGGTAGTAGCTGGGTTAACGGCATATAACTGGGCGTACAAAACTTTCAGTCGTTATTACTATCCAAATGACGTTTGGATGGAGTATACAGCGCATACAATTGAAAGTGGAGAACAACCAGGTTAGCTCATTGTAATAAGTGGCGATGTTTAATTAATAATTCAATTTATCTGATTTTTCAGTTTTCAGTGCATTGCCTGTATCGTTTTTAATTCATTTTAAACTCGCTCAGCAGCAACATGTGTTCTCGTGTGAGTCAAAGCGATCGTGAAGCTCTCGAAAGAAAACCCTCTAGTTGTGACGATGAAGATGACCTTGGCAACGGTGAACTGGAATCTGACGAAGACATTTTGAATAAAACTGAAGACGATCATCCAGAGTTACAAGAAGTTGTTGGATGCAAAAAAAATGGCAAGCGCCACAACTCGTTAAAAAGCTTCATATACACCCTTCACAAGGAAACGTAAGAATGATATTTTCTTAAATGTGATTTACCGACTGCTCATTACTTCATTTTATTGTGCATTTAGGAAAAAGGATAAGGTTTTCATTTCCACCAATCAAAAACCAAGGAATGGTGGATGCAACGCTAGGGTCCGACAGTGTGAAACATCAGGCATTTTCCGAAAGGACGGGAGGCCTTCTCATAATCATTTCCCAGAACTAGAAAAGCAGCAGCAGCTCATCATTGTCAATGTTGTTGTAGAAGCTACTGAAGGATCAAAGGAGAACCCCAGGTGTATTTTTGATCGCGTTCGCTCCACGTATGTACACTCAAAACGATGCGTAATCATTGAACTATCTAATCTTTCATGTTCATTCTATTCTAATTTCACCTTCATTTTAATCCTGTTTCCATTCAGTCATTCGGGGAACACTGGGTTCAGTGAAGCAGTCCAACGTCGAATTCAGCGCAAGAAGCGAGAGCGGCTACCTGCTATCCCACAATCGGTTTCTATGGCTGCCGAGCTTCTGAAGGCAAATCCTGAACTTGGGTATGTTTGACTATTGGTGCCTAGTTTCTTAATTGACGAATCTAACACAACTTGTATGTTTCAGTTTGACTTTGGAATCTTTCTATCGCGGTCATGTGGAAAAGGTGAACGGCGAAGGGGAAGCGCTTGTGTTTCTCTCCCCTTCCCTAACTCCCGAACTTACGAACGTGACTGAACTTCAATCAGATGGAACCTTTCGGAGTCTGCCGTAGAAGTTTAAACAGCTCCTAACTATACAGCTTAGTTTTGAAAACAAGGTAACGACAATTAGTCTTGTTTAGAGTTGCACAAGTATTAATCCTTCTCTTTGTTGTGGTATTTACAGTGTTATCCGTTTGCTTTCGCAATGATGAACAAGAAGACCCGGGAGCTGTATGATCTTGTCATGCAGAAAGTTCTTGACGTAATCAAAGAAGATTATCCTAATTTAACCTTCAACATTGAGCGAACAATGACCGACTTCGAAGCCGATCTTCAAGGTTCCTTGAATGCTGCATTCTTGGACTGTGAATGCGTAGGCTGCTTTTTCCACTACTGCGACGAAATGTCTTTTACATACATTTTTTCTTTTCATAAATGTTAAACTAAATGCAAACTGTTGTCTAGCATAGGCTATCAGACGTAGAGCACAGAAACTGGGCTTGAATGGGGCTGGCCAAACAGTTTAGCGGGTTGTCCAAGAGCTGCGACAACTGTCTCTCCTTCCAGCTGATGACATAATACTTGGATATCAAGTATGTTTTTAAAACTCAGCGTACTTATATCTATCTAATTATTATATGTATTATTTACTACCAAAACATCAAGGATTTTTACAAAGCAGCTCTTCGCCGAGAATCAGAACCGATTCAAAAAGCGGTAAAGAAGCTATTTAGTTACTACAACGATTACTGGATTGTTGAAGTTGGCGCTGGAACGTTCTCCGTTTACGATCTAAGTGACCGAACCAACAACTAAATCAAAAGTTGGCTTCAATGGTTCAATTTTCTCTGCCGTGGCCTTCACCTTAACTTCTGGGACTTCTTGAGTAAATTTTTAATCTTTCTAGTCTTCGTTTAGCACGTTACTAATACAACATGTGTGTCTTAGATTCTCTTAGAGAAGCCGAAAACCAAAAGAGTCGGGACTACTTCTGCGCTGTTAATGGTGGTGAGACTGGAAGAAGGCGAACCCCTGAGCATGAGCTTCGAGATGCTGAAATAACCAAGAATGCGAATGTATTTACCCAAGGTGACATCACTCGTCGAGAATTTCTTGAGCTCAGCTGGAAGGTAAAAATCTAACACCATCTGCTGATTGTGCTCTTTATTAAATTATTTTTTTTAAAGTCTAAGACAGCCATGGCTCTGACTGCCGAACCCCTTCTTCAGGAAAGAGTCCGTTACACAGCAGGATTCAACCGGCCACCTAGAGAGCCGCACGCTACACTTCCACTTGCCGAGCATGTAGACGATGCTGTCGCAACGGAATACGCAACCTATCTGACCGAACACGTCGATCCTATAGAATACGCTGATGTATCCGAAACCACCGATGTATCCGCAACCACCGTTCACCTGAACGACTCGAATCATGAACGGTCTTTTTGATTGCGCCAGCTGCCCATTCGACTTTCATCAGATTACGTGGTCGACGCAAGACCTGTTTGCCGTATACCAACAGCGGTCGCTTCCACATCAGCCGGATCAGTTCGTCGGACACAGACAGCGGTCGCTTCCACATCAGCCGGATCAGTTCGCGCACCAGCAGTAGCCAGGGCTCCTACTGCCAGAGCACGAGGAAGGCCTTCCAAATGCCGCCTTTGCATAACCAACAACAAGGATGTCCGCTTTATCTGCTGTGGTTACCAACTCTGCGATGGATGTGCGACCATCATTCAAGAAGACAACAGATGCTGTCCAGATTGCGCCGACGAAGTCCTTTTCACAGTCAAAATTTACCAGTAACTTGCCAATTGAATTTATTGTTTGTATTTGACTTGACTATATATATTGCGTATTTATCACCAAGAATTTTTTACTGATTCATGAAATACATAACTGTTATAACATACAAGCGTTTATTTCAAAACCACTAAAGAAAATAAAGTTTTTGTGTAGCTAATGTCGGGAAACATGGATAGCCAGTGTCATGGGTAGCTAGTGTCGTAAAAAAAGGGTAGCTAGTGTCGGAGGGTGCTGATGTCACACTCCCTAATCTTTGTCCTGCATCCTTGTCTTCACTATTCAAACGTTTTCCTTTGTTTAGTGACCACTCCAATGTTGTTGAGGCAGAAAAAGAATGGAGATCTCATGTCAATATGCCCATTGATTACTTTGAAATTGATTCTAGTCAATCTACTTTTGAATTTTACAACATGGATGTCGAATTTTATTGGAATCGTGTATAGGCTGCCAAACTTTCCAGTGGGGAGCCACAATTCCCCAGCTTAAAAGTCTGTATTTCTCTCCTACTTTCTTTGCCGTTTAGCAATGCCTCTGCGGAGAGATTTTTTAGTTCCATGAAACTCACAAAAACTTCCGTACGCAACGCCTTACATGACAAATCTATAAGTGCGTTGTTGAAGGCTAATAATTGTTTGAAAAATGAAGGAACAACTGCTGAGAAAGTGGAAATACCGGATAATCTAATAAATTTAGCCAAAAAGGTTAAAACCAATGCAGGAATCCAAGATTCACAATCGGATTGAGTGATAATGTGATATGTTTAATATGTTTGTTATAATTCGTTTGAAACAAAGAAACAAAGAAAGCCAAACAAGTTGATTAAAATAAAAAATCTGTGATCAGTCAATGTTTTTCGTGTATTTTCTTGGCTATCGTTCTGGCTATTTTCTTGGCTTTTTGGAATAGCAGGTTTGGCTATGACAGGCTATATCTGGCATCGTTGGAGGCTACAAGACAATTTTCTGAGTGGAAGCCCTGCCTCCTGGGTTTGGGATCACTTCACTAAAATAAGTGAGGACAAGTGCAAGTGTAATTACTGTCAAGTTATTCATGTTTGGAGTGGGACTAGAACCATGTCCAGACATATGCATTCAAAGCATCCTACTAAGATCCCAAAACCCTCGCAAAGTACTTTAGATTTTAATTGGGAGGTAGTAAAACCATATAAGGTAACACTGAATTTTCTCTTTGTGGTTCCTTTTAATTTCTTTCCACGTAATTTGTTTATTTGTATCAACAGTGTGATGCTGAAGAAGCCCATTGGGCCTTTATTGAGTTCGTCATTACAAATAATCATGCGTTCACCATCGTCGAAGAAGCTGCATTTCAGAGATTTATAAACAAACTGCAACCACTCTTCAAGACTTTGGGAGGTACCAGTGTTAAAAACAGGGTCATCAAACCCATGTCACGATGAGGCATCTTGTTGTCCAGAAGCTTAATCACTACAAAGTTGCCTTAACGACCGACATGTGGACATCTCCAAATAATCTTGCTTTCATAGGCATAACGGCAACGTTCCTAGATGAAAAGTTCAATCCATCCGATATTATTATTGGATTCCAGCATGGGCCAGGGGAGCATTCTGGTGTAAATCTGGCAAACAGTTTTTACGAAACCATTCAGTCGTATATAATCTTCAGGAAAAGGCAATTTCCTTACATATCGTTAATGTAATGTGGTCAATCAATACTTATGTTTTTTTTTTGTTTTTTTTTTGTTAGCCATCACCACTGACAATGCGAGTTCAAATGGAACATTTATCGATCAAATTGTCAAGCTTACAGAAAAAAATGCAAACCCATTCAATAAGGACAAGTGGATACGTTGTTTTGCACACGTATTGGATCTCTGTGTAAAATGTGCACTGGAGTGCATGGCTGAGCTTATTGACAAGGTAATAATGAAATTACAATAAAGTTTTGAATGAGTTTACTGATGTAATTTCTTTACACTTTCGCAATCTAGTAACATCAATCAGGGCTTCCCCAAAAAGAATTCACAAATAAAACAAAATTCTGATGGACCTTAATTTGAATAATTCTAAGTTGCAATACGAAGAGGAAGAAGTATTGTTGTCCACGCTGAATGGAGTAGTGATTACGGGAGATCTCTTGCCCATATTGGATGATCAGACTCGTTGGAGTTCAACTTATTACTTTCTTAAGCGCTCATTACGGCTGAAAAATGCAATAAATGAAATCGCAAAAGATTGGGATCTTAGGAAGAATGAATTGCAACCGGGAGAATGGGAGATAGTGAAAGAAATCTTCGAGTTTTTTAAAAGTTTCGCCATCATCACGACTTACATCGAGGCAACCAAGTACCCAACGCTTTTCCTGGTGGTTCATATGTACAAAAGCTTCTGGATCTCCTCGAAAAAGTGTCAACGGACCGAAGAAAACATTTCATTGATCCAAGAAGGGGCACAAGCTGGATTGAAGAAATTGTCGTCGTATTACGAGAAATCCTCTCCTTTGGTAAAGACAGCGACATTTATGGATGCACGTTGCAGAATGAACTATTTTTTGGTCAACGACTGGAATGTTGGCGCAGAGCTAACAAATTCATAATCATCTCTTGATGAAGACCTCATTTCAGCAAGAGTGAAACCAGCGTAAGTTATGTCTAATCTCAGTGGGTCATTTAAGTTTTTATTTCACAATATTCTCTTTTTTTTTTTATTGCAGATGTATGGAGCAGCTACTCGTCAATGCCGTTGTCATCTGAAATCTCCCAAATGGATAATCCACTAACTATTAACCTTAACGAGAGTAACCGGACTGACAAAACGAAACCATCGCTGTTTGACCAAAGTTTCATTGCTGATATACTCTCTGGTTCTTCAAACAGCGTCGCCCATACAAAAATGAATTGAGGGAATATGAGGCGGAAGAGCTTGAACCAAGCAACTGTGATCATGATGGCATTCAGAGTTGCCGTTCGCTCACCATTTGGTGATCAACGCTCTCGCTCTTGATCACTTGAAATTTATGGTCAATTCGCTCCAATCGCTCGATCGTTTATGAAGTGATCAATCGCTGGTCGATATTGCTCAAATCGCTCACCAAAACATTGTATTTCTGGAATGACTCCACTGTCCATCAAAACAATTACAAATTTTCGTTCCTGACTTCCCTGAAGAGTTTGAGTTTTTATCTTGACTTTCAGTTTCAGTTCTAGTAAATTAGTAATGGAGATAATTCAAAAAAGAAACGAAAGTGAAACTTGGTATCATAGATATGGCAATAAAATAACTTACAAATCAATAACAGGGTCATTTTTTGATGTGGAAGGCGTGGGATCCATCTCATAATTGTTCGTTTGCTAGAAAAACTGTCAATTAAAGTGGCGTCTTCAATGGCAGACCACTTCTTACATGTTACAACGGAAACGGAAAAAGGCAACCGTTCAACGTTTTTACAGATCTTTTAATTGCGACCGCTAGATGGCGCTGAAGTTACGATCGATATCACTCAACACCATTCGCTCTTGATCTCGCTCTCGATAAATTGGTGCGATCAATCGCTCGATCTCGCTCGCAAAAAAACGAGCGATCGCTCAATCGCTCTCGATCAATCAATCGCTCGCGGCAACTCTGATGGCATTCTACTGTATTGGGCACAGAGGTCACGCAAATGGCCGCGTTTATCGTGCATGGCGAGGGACATCTTGACCATTCCCGCCACAAGCGCATAAAGCGAAAGGGCGTTCAGCGTCGGGAAAGATGTTTTCGGTATAACAAGAATGAGTCTCAGTCCTGAAACCGTAGAAGCCTTATTATGTCTGCGCTCATGGTACAGAGCAGGATTGCTAGAAGATGTGAATATCGATGCATATTTTCGTGAAATCGAGAATGTGAGTGTTGGTGACATTGATGATGAAGAACTAACTTACGCTCACATGCAGTATAATTTGTTGTTTGTAGGTTGAAAAAAGCTTTAGTAAAACCACTTCTCTCGTAGAACAAATCATAGTTTGTAGTAAATGACGTGTTAAACCCTTGGTAAACCCGCGGGGCGAACCCAGGTCAGAGCGTGGGACGAACCCGCCGGGCAGCCCGAAACACCCGATCATGATCGGGGCGTGAATTGCTTGCCCCCCCGAGAAATAAAAAGAGTAAACCCACCCCGATCACCAAAAAGTCGCCTCGATCAACGCGGGGCTGAGCCCTACTTCCCAGAGCCGTCGACTGCGAAAATGGGAAGAAAATTGGAATCGTCAACTATCGTCAACTCTGACCGGGTGTGTAACTACAGGGCCTACTTAAACGTAGGCTCTTATGGAAATACCCCTTTTAAACTGCTACATTAAGGTGTTTGAATTTTTTCTGTATGAATGTAATTTCTGCAAAATTTGTTTATTTAGAGTTTTAGACCCAATATTTTTACCTATGAAACTATTTTAATTTTGTGTACTGGGATAGAGGGATTACCCGAGACACGTTAAACCGCACCGACCTACCTACCTGAAAAATAGCTGATCGGTCATTACTCGGGTAGGTGCTTTTCAAGCGGCTTTCTTTCGTTCAAAATACCCACTTAAAAAAAGATATGGCTCAGCCTTTACTCAAAAAAGGGTGAGTAAGTGAAGGAAAATAAATAAAACTATAATGTATTGCACAATAGTCAAATAGGGTACATAGTAATGATATTGGGTTTGGAAACCGGTTCCACTACCCTAATGCCCATGAGTGGAAATTCACAATTATAACAGTAATTTTTATGAAATTATACCGTTGCTTAATTAAGTAATATTCTAATAAATGAAAACAAAATTATAAAGTTAAAAGTCATTGTATTTCGTGAAGGAAACATAAATAAAAATTAACAATTAACATAAATAATAACAAATACCAAAACAAAAAAATAACGGCTCGGGAGTTTTGTGTGGAAGAGGGAAGATGCTCAGCTTCACGATGTAAATAATTCCCCCTAGTGTCGTCGGAGCAAACCCTACCACCTTTCTGTGTACCCATGAAAGACGGTAGGGTTCGCCCCGGCGACCGAGATCAAGTTGTGTTAGACATTAAGTAGTATTCGCTTCATTGGCAAGTCAGAAAAATATATTGAATAGTATTTGGAAGGAATCGTTATCAAGTAGCAATCAATAAAGTTATACGTTGTACGTTGTTATAAAGTATCCAATGACAAATTACACAGTAGTAAAATAAGATTCAAGGACCAAGAATAATAGTCAAAAAGTAAGCTGTGAGCTAAATTTTTCTAAGAATAGTAATAAGAAAATATTTTGATAGTTCAAGTCCCAAAAATTCTTATAAAATCAATAGTGTTTGAATTTAATGTAGTTTTGGGACCATCTGCACAAAGAAAAAGGTATTGTACAATCTTTGTTAGACATTAAGTAGTATTCGCTTCATTGGCAAGTCAGAAAAATACATTGAATAACATTTGGAAGAAATCATTATCAAGTAGCAGTCATTTAAAGTTATACGGTATCCAATGACAAATTACACAGTAGTAAAATAAGATTCAAGGACAGAGGATAATAGTTAAAAAGTAAGCTGTGAGCTAAATATTTCTAAGAATAATAATACAAAAAAAATTATTTTCAAAGTTCAAGTCCCAAAAATACATCAAATTCAAACACTATTGACTTAATAAGAATTTGATCTTGATAAATGTCAACATAAAGATAACAGAGTAGCAACGGTAACAACAGAACTTCGCGCTCATTTCAGAGCAATAAAAAATGCTGTCTGAAATGCAGCGTTTCATGATGAGCTGTAAACTACCGAGAGATGGTGAAAAAGATGGGGTAAATAAGAATTTTAAGAAACGCACCCGAAAATCAGAATTAAATTCTGAAATAATTCACGGGATATCGGAAGGGGATCTAGAAAATTAAGGTGTACAATTGATGAACTAAAGTTAACTACAATTCCCGCCAATACGTGTGTGTGAAGCACGTATTCAGTACTAAAATGTGAAAAAGCTGAATAATTTGTCCAATACGTACGCCATGCCCCTAGCGGTTAAGACCGAGCCTTACCTACTGGATTTCTCTCAGCCTTATGGCGATGATATCAGTCTTTACTTCGTAGTCTGTGGTGGAGCTTCAAACGAAATGACGACTTTAACGTGGACCCTTATGGAAGAACCCGAGTTTTCAGTTATTTTAGCAAAAACTGGTTAACTTAACAGTCTGGGGGAAAAACATGTTAAAGTTCAGGAAACGGTGCATTTTTTGTTATCTTTTGCGGCTCTGTCCTTCATTTCTAACTATTTTTAAATAATAAATGAAATTTAACCACAAGATGCACTTCTATTTTTTTTAATTAGTGCAGCCCCCGCAAAGCACGTTTACGGATTTGTTTGTTATTGCACACTACTCCATGGGAAGTTCCATGTCTGTATTCAGTACGAACTAGGACATAAATTTAAAATCACTTGACATACCTCGTTTTTAAGTGGAGTGTACAAAAATGATGCACTGCTGTTGTCGTGGGTGCCCTCATGTAACCAGTAAATCCAACCCATACTCATTTTTTAGTTTGCCTAAAAAACAATTTTAAACAATTTGCCTAAAGACAATCAACCTTCCACAGTCCACAGTTCATAAGTCTCTGTCGGCCAAAACACCCACTGTAGTTGCCCGTCAACTAATTTTTTGCTTTTGCCCGTCTACCCCTTCACAGTTTCTTTCCATCGACCAACTCATGGCCCGCCAAATTGCCCACTAAAGTTGCCCGTCGATCCACCCCCGGCTCGCCAATTTGTCTATTGTAGTTGCTCATCTACCTTATCATTGCCCTTGCCCGTCCTTTTCCTCACAGTCAAAATGTAGTTGCCCGTCTATCACATTATCTGCCCGTCGGCTCACATGCCCCCATTATAAGCAACGCCCGCCGACTGAAAAATTTCTAATTTCCACGTTTTAGTCTTCCAAAGGCCATCCCACCGATTCACGGAAGCCGACCCCACCAGCCCCACAGCAAAAGCACAGACATTAGGCTCCTCCTTCTTTCGTTGTTGCTTTATAGAGTAGAGAATAGACGGTTTCCCTATGTTTCGTTCGTTGGACAAGCTCAGTCTTGCCGGTGAAGTCGCGTCGTACGCTTTAAAAACATTTAAGGCTTCTTTTTTCATTTTTCAAACTGACCCAACGCTTCACACACTGATCTTTTCACGCGTAATTAGTTACTTTGGAAATTCTTTTAATGAATTTAATTTTCGTTAGCTCCAAAACATTTCATATGAATTTACATTGCTCACGTTACCCTATTCATCCTCTTTAAAAATTTGTTAATTAAGTGGAAAAATTAAAGGGAAATTTAACATTTTTTGAGGAAAGATTAGACTTTTAGAGTTGAACGAAATATTAAAAGTAATCTACACCAAGATCTACAACAGAATTTTAGACAATTCTAACAAGTGATTCGAAGGGTAAAATATGTTAGCACCACGTATTTCCCGGCTTGATAGGCTTAACGTTACTATAGTAGTTCATGTAATAACAATTACACATGAAAATCGGTAATATACTACTATTCCTAATTTTTTAGTTGTAATCCCGTAGGACATATAAAAAACAGGGTGTCTAGACTTACCTAACCCTGCCTGTTATGGTTCATATCCCTGTCTACTCTACCTCTTCAATGCATGACAAATATTCATAAGACCCGTTACCTAGCCAATAGATGGCTTTTAAATTAAAATTTTTGTTCGGAATTTTCATCATGGAGGCAGTCCGTAAGTAATAATGATGATGGTTACGGGAGCTGGGTGAAATGTAAGAACTATGGGAGTGGAGTGGTAGACGAAAGTAGAGGGGTAAAGGAGGGACATTGAATGGCAAAAAAATATAAAATTAGTTTGATTTCTACTCTCTCAACTCTTTGGATGAAGAAGAGTCCAAGGATTAAAACCTCTGATTAACGTTTGGAGGTAAATGTACACATTGGTACACATGGTAAAATACACATTTCGATATAGCCAGTCACTTTCATTGAGAGCGAAAATCAATAAAAAATTTTTTATAATTAAAATATGGGATTTAAAATTCCAATCAAAATTAAACAACAAAGAGCTATAAACGTTTAGGCAATTTTACGACACAATCGTCGAGATGGGGGGATAAAATTCTTTTTCTACCACTAGTTTTAACAGGTAGTGGAGTGGTCTCTTCCAGAACAGGAGCGGGAACGGTGACTGATGGGCCGGCATCCTAAAATCAGCAGGAAATGGTTCAATGGCCAAGAGGGTAAGACTCGAAGATTCCACTAAAATAGAGGCGTTGTCCTCCACAGCTACCAAGGTAGCAGAGGAAACCGGGAAACGACTATCCTCATTTCTTGTCCCTCCCCCTCTCTTGCGTAAGGAAGACCCAATTCATCACACAAGTGTACAGCTTTTGGTTGTTAAGCTTTTTTTATTTGTAGTCTTTGGTTGGTTGCCAAAGTGAAAACTTATGTTAACTGCTCGAGTCCGCTGCGTAAGTTGGTTCTCTCCTGTTAAAATCCCTTGTTTTCCCCTGTATTGGACGTAATGGAGCTGAGGCCTAGGCAGAACGCCTCTATTTCGACGACGGCTAGGTTTTACTGGGATTGGTTGATCAGTACCTTATTTCGGAGGATCTTATTCAGGGCCCTGTATTAGGGAATTTGTGAGGTTTGCAGTCAGAGCTTACCCTTGTAATGCAGTTGGGGTAGGGTATTTCTTTACCTTATGAAAAATAATACGTTAGGGTTTTCTATTTGTATTTCAAAATAGTTGTGTTACGGCATGTGGTTAGTTATTACCGTATTACGTCTGGTTTTGCAAGTCCTGGGGTGCCGGGGCATATAAGCATTTCCTCTGGCTGGTGCACTTGGTTGCGCATGGCTGGGTTCCAGTAGGCCTGTGGTGCGGCTAATTGTTGGTTGAAGGGCCGGGGTTTAGGGTCAAGTTAAGGTTAGCTGTACCCTGGGCTGGTACGCTGGTTTGCTCAGTTGGCCTGCCGTTATACTCGTTACAATCGTGTTTCTTGAAGCAGCGGTAGGGTGGCTGGTCATAGTCGTCATCACGCCTGTTGTTTCTCTAGTAAGATCGGATGTTTTTGGTAAAGGAATTCATGCTGGATTTTGTTTGTTATCATTGAGACTATGCTATGAAATCCGCTAGGGATTGATTTCTTAATAACGTTTTGGGTTGTTATCAGTTGTTTGTTGGTATTCGCCATCTGGGACACCCATACGTCGTGAAGAGTGTGTGAGAAGATGCTGGTTTAGAGATCCTGGGCTACGACCACTTTTTTTGCTGTGGGACCGCTTTTTACCACGAGTGGTTTGATTCCTTGGTCTGTGGCGTCATCAGTAGTGACGTTTATCAAAACCAGCCAGTCTCTAACCTCCCGATTCAGGTGGAATGGTGCGCATGGGTGGAATGTGTGTTTTTCCGGGTTTCTCAGGTCAAGAGTCAAGAAGGATGAGGGTACTGGGACTGAGGTGTCTCAGCTACTGCAGCGAAAAAATTCATTATATTTCGGATTTTTGTACCCGTTCTTTGTTGATTGCCTGATAATGAAGCCCAGTGTTATTCTTTTCCTTCAATAGTTACGTAGCTACGGAATACGTGCATTGTCCTGGAAGTATTTAGCTTTTATGTTTATTAAGTTGTTAATATTTCTGTAATGTTAGTAAGGTTTTTAAAAATGACACATCTGCTGAGTGGAAAAGTGTGACCCTGGTTGTTTAACCCTAGTAGTTATTTTGCGTCGACATATGCAAAAAAAACGCATATTTCAGACGCATTTTGCTAAAAAATGCATTTTAAAAATGGATCTCTAGAGGGCTTCGTTGCGTCGAATAACTTACTTTTTTAGCGTAAAAATATGCATATTTATATAATTTTAAAATCGTTATTTTTTCGATAATTAGATCCATTTTTTAACCAAAAAATATGGCTTTTTAAACAGTAAAAATATGCATATCTATATAATTTTAAAATCTTTGTTTTTTCGATATTTAGATCCATTTTTGACACCAAAAAATAAGGTTTTTTAAACAGTAAAAAACGCATATTTATAACATTTTAAATTCTTTATTTTTTCGACATTTAGATCCATTTATGAAACCAAAAAATATGGCTTTTTTAACAGTAAAAAACGCATATTTATATCATTTTAAAACCGTTATTTGGAGGATATTTAGATGCATATTTTTCGCCATAAAATTATCCTTTTCAAGCAAAAAACAAAGGCATTCAAACAAACATTGCTGTAAGGAACTTTTATTCAACTCACATAAAAAACTACATTTCAAAGTTTTCCTGACTTAACTAGTTTTTTTTTTAAATGTCTTACTGCTTCCATGATCAATTTTATTCTGGCACTTAATGCGATATGTGATTGACTTGGAGTATTTGATCCTCTCCCCTCCGCCTCATCCGAAGAATTGCCAGAATCAGCTGCCTCACACGAATCGGCACGATGGCGGACGCCTGCAGCCGTCCTCGCCTTTTTTATCAAGCTGACGATCTGCGGTACAGTTATTGATTTTGCTTCCATTTCGCTTCTTTTTGCCCAGCACGTTGTTAAGGTGACTAAAAATAAAGCAACAAAACAATTCTTAAAAACTTTCGGAGACAATTTGAAGATACGAGGGAGAGATCTTACCTCCTAGGATAGAATTTACGGTGAGTAATGGTGATAGACCAGGGCGTTTATCTTTGCCCCTACAGCTTCCCTTCCACTGCAACTTATTTGCGGCTGAGTCTGCAACTACAAATCCAAAAATCAAGGACATGGCCTTGTTCATAGTTTTGTCAGTTTCCAAGCAGTGACTGTTGGCAAAGAATTTCACCAAGCACACTTGGACATGAATGTTATTTTCTATTGCCTTATCAAAGGCAGCCAATGCTGCTGGTGTGGTTGCTGGTAGGCTTTCAGAAATTTCCCCTACAACACTAGCACAATACTGTTGAGAAATATGTTCCAGCTTCGTGTTCATTTAATTGAAAATAGGATGCAACAAATTTTGTAGCTCAGATCGTATCAACTGTGATATCTCATTCCGCATTCCTTGTGACATAATGGCATTATCTGTCACCAAATCAACAGTTGGATGATCAGGCTGCGGAAAAGCTGGATACATGAACTGATGTAATATTGCTGGATTATTCTGCACTGTAAATGCAGATGTAGACTGTTCTGATGTTGTTGGATTATTTAGCACTAGCCCTGAAGATGAAGATTGGTCTGATGTTGTTGGACTCTGTTGCACTGCACCTGCAGATGAAGATTGGTCCTGCACCTAGTATTTTAAAAAAGGTGTCAACCTTTTTTTACACCACGCTAGAATAGCAGACGAAACTGAGAATGACAGCCAGAATGAGTAGTTCACCTAAGAGCAGCAGATTCAAGATGGAAGTTAGTGTGGATGACCAATTTATACCGGATATTTTGCTGCTTGGTGGAGTGTTCGGCAGAAGAATCAAGTGTTTAAATTTACAAACTCATGAACGTGCCAATTTCCACAGGAAGAAAGCAAATGCAATCATTAGTAAGTGGATAAAAGAGGGCCTGAACAGGAATACATTTCATGATATCCAACAATCAAATGCTGCAATCCTGATAGAAAAATACAATCTCAAACAACAAACAGAGTCATCAGAACTTCATGTTAACCATGGTACTCCCTTTTTAAGTATTTACTTTTCTTTAACATAATTTTCTAACATGCAGTGGGTAATTTGTATTTTCGCATTTCAATGTCTGCAGCAGAATGTTTATCATCCAACTCAGCTCCACATACTGAAGTCGAAGAATGCTTACCTCAAGATTTTCAACCAGTACCAATAGGTATGGTGTACTAAATTGGTGAAAGAGTTTAGTTATCGAGAATGGTCATAATTGTTTAGAAATAAAAACACTTTTTATCTTTATAGACATTCATGCTGAGGTTACAGATTCCATTGAGGACATTTCATTTGATTTTTGTAGCTCTGTAAACATGGGGAATCCCTTATCATTTCTGAAACTTCTTCAACATTTTGCGGTTCACACGAGGCAAAAGTTGGAGCATATGAGTTATTTGCTGAAACTGTTGAAACATTATCAGCCGGATCCTTGTTACGACAGCCTACCGAGTACTGGTCGAACTCTCCTTGAAATCAACAAATCGTTTTGTTCTTCATCTAATGGTTTAAGTGCAAGTACGACAACCAGTGGAAGACAAAACCAATCAAAGTGTGACATACCACAAACTGTGGAAATTAGTGGTGGTAAATATTTGCACCTTGGTCTAGAAAACGCGTTATCTTGTTCTTCTCCTGGATTACTTTTTAAGCACTCCGACCTGTTGCAATATGTTTCAATTTACAAAGAAGATTCGACACTTCTCCCAACTTGTATTCGTACAAAGGTATGTCATATTTTCACCACTGCAAAATTTTTCTAATTAATCAACATTCTTAAATATTTCAGGTTGAAACCCTCGACTCCCGATTGCATAAGTCAAATGTCAAACGTGGGCTGCTATGTGGCAATCTTGAGCGGGCGCAAAGTATGCCTACTACTGTTGAAAAGTTACCCCATTTTGAATACGATATATTTATTGATGGTGTACAAATCTTCAAAAATGCTGAGAAACCGACATTGACACCTATATTGGGGAGAGTGCATTCCATTAGCCACTGTTATGATTCTGCTGCCCCCCCTAGAAGGATCGATAACTCATAGCCATGTATCCTTGCATTTTTCCAAGGAACCAGCAAACCAAACATCAAGAAATTCTTGAGGGCGTTGATATCAGAGCTGAAACGTCTGCATCTCAAAAATCGTAATACATCGGAGACCAGTGGACTCCAGTTTACTGTTTCATTACGCTGCATCATCGCTGACACTCCTATGAGGTCGTATTTGAAACGTATTATTTCGTGTAATGGATATTGGGCGTGTGAAAGATGTGTTCAAATGGGAATTCCCAAGCGGTTTAAGGGTCGTAAGAAGGCTTTTATTGAATTAAGAGATTTGAATGCGCCCAAACGCTTAGATTGCAATTTTTTAAGTTACACAAAGAGTTACAAAAGTAACGACAATCAACTTTTGAATGTTGACGATTTAAGTCCCTTCATGACTAAGCCAATCGATCTCCCTATGGTGACGGGTTTCATTTTGGATCCCATGCATACTTTTTGGGCGGGTGGGTTCGGAAGGCGTCTTAAAGGGTTCGTGTTTAAAAGAAGTGAAGGACGATTGAGTAAAAAATCATTGGGGCTAGTTGATAAACGTTTGATGCTGTTTAGGAAATGCACGCCTTGGGAGTATGGTGGAAGCCAAGTGCGGAGTTTATCCGAATGTGGAAACAGCTATAAGATCCACGAACTTCGTAGGTTTGCTTATGTGTTACTATTTCAAGTCTTTCAAGGCCTGATGGTCGATGGCGACCTAGAACATATTTTGATGATTCCGTATTTCATGTTATTGCTGGGTGCATTCAATCCTAATCCAGTTTCCATACAGAATATTGAAAAGGCAAGAACTGTTATTAAAGATTACGTTCAAATTGTTATGGACAAAGAAATCCCACTAAGATATCTATCGCATTGTATGATTCATCTTCCAGACGACGTGGAAAAATATAAAGTTGGTGTAGAATGTCTGAGTGCTTTCGTTTATAAAAATTTTCAAGGTTATTTCCGTCATTTCCTAGCATCGGGTAACTTACCCGTAGAACAGTTACGTAATCGCCTTATTGAGAGAAGCTTGTATTTGTTACCTACCTCCGCGGACGGACTGATTTTGAACAGTGATGAATCATTTGAAATTGAAGCATCAAAATCCGTAGCTGGTAAAAGTAGCAAAAATGTGTTCATTAAATTCATTGTTAATCGAAGGAAAACACAAAAAAAAATTGGTGTTTTCTACTTTTGTTTTAGGCAACGAGTATCCAAACAACGTATGTATGTTGCGCAATGGTTCAATAATAATTGTTAAAGATATTGTCGAATTCCCGACAGGCAGTGGTACATATACCCTAGTTGATGTGAAATTCCGTTCTTTGGAAAATGCTTTGGTCAAACCATATGTTTCGTCTCATTTCAAAACATATCTCGGTTCTAATGTTAGTTCTATTGATGAGTGGGATTTTACGTTCATACAGGGGAAAATGGAGGCAATTCCTTATAAATTTGTCGCAACAAAGAATATTGAATTCCCTGTAATTGACTCACCGAGATCTAAACAAAAAGGGTTTGTTGTTCCCATCCACCATACTTTCCAGGAATAAAAGTATAACAAAAACAATAGGATTCAAACAATTCATTTTTTATGTAAGTCACGGCAAGCAAATAATAACACACAATTTTTAAAGATTAAGAACACCTAAATAAATGCTTCTAAAAAGAAAATTCGATGCATTTAATGTGATAGTATAAATGCTTATATTTTAACTTTCAAATACGCATTTTCTATACGCATTTTGATCGATGTCTTTGAAGGGCATTTTTTTAATTAAAAAAAGTCTATCGATATCAATTAACGATACCTAGTAGCTAGTACCTCGTGGGTGGTATCGATTGTTTGTACCAGACACGAGACAGACAGTCAGACAGATCTGTTCGTTAGTGAAGCTGCGTACTGCGTTTACATTCTGATTACTTTTTCTCCAGAAAACTTTGAATTGATTCTAGTTAAACTATCATGGCACGTTACTATCATGGCAAAAAAATTCATAAAATTGAAACTGAAATCTCAATTTTTGTAATGGACGTTGGTAATTTTTACAAAAAGGAAACTTCCCTCAAGGAAGCAACTAGTCTCGAGACATTCCTTGACTCTGGTAAGTTCCTAACTTTTAAACGGTTTAACTTTGAAAACATTTCAAACAATTTCTGTCTTTCTTTGCAGTTTCTATTACACGCCGTTACATGGTAGGAAGAGCAACACATTTGAAGACAACCGTATATCATGCATCTAAGGAAATTTCAACGGAAGCTGATTTTCAAGATATTTTTAAGCTTCAGCACTATCCATATGATTTGAAACCTACTGTTATGCAAGTACATGTATTAGTAGATTTCAGTGTGAGCAGTTGGGATCGTTTCATTCCAACCGAATACAGACAGTATTACACTGCTTTGGACGAGTAGCAAAATTTTTGTCTGATCTTTTATTATTCGTTTTTTCTATTTAAAGAAATGCCTAAAAATACGATATGTAAACGCATATTTTTATGCTTTTTAAATGAATTATTTAAAGTAAAAAAATACGTTCGAAAATGTAGAAAACAGCCCCCGAAAACACTTTGAAATTGTCGCAACATCGTCCAAAAAAACTTTTTTTAAAATAAAAAATGCATAAAAATACGTCAAATAAATGCATATTTTTACGCTTTTTAAATGCATTATTTAACGTTTAAAAATGCATTCAAAAAGTTAGAAAACTGACCCCCAAAAACACTTGACAATTTTCCAAACATTGTCCACAAAATCGTTTCTTTTCCAATAAAGAAATCCAAAATAATACGATATCTAAACGCATAATTTTTTCATAATCTAATATAAATTATAATTAATATATTATAATCTAAATTCATTATTTTAAGTAAAAAAATGCGTCCAGAAGGATGGAAAACATCCCCCAAAGACTTGGCTCAAAATGCGTCAAGAAAATGCGAATTTTAAAGTTAAAAAACGCGTCTTGTAGGATGAAAAACGCCCCTTGAAGATTTAGCTCCAAATGCGTCAAGAAAATGCATATTTGAACGTTAAAATAAGCATTTAAACTATCAATAAAAAACCAATGCATTTAATATGCCTTTTGAATGCATTTTTTTTTCTGACGATTTTTCGACTCAAAATAACTACTAGGGAAGTTTCTTTTGTAAAATCGTAATAAATTCGAACTACATATTAAAATTACACGCAAGAAAAAATTTGCACTAATAATAATGCTAAGACTTTAAAAAACTTTTTCTCAACATGGCCTTATGGGACTAAAACATAGATGGAATTGGGCTGAATTGCGAGATGGTGCAACTCAGCATTCGCTGAAGGTCTATGCACTGTAATATTGCCATCCGAATTCTGTACTTTAACCAAACTCGGAAAAGCTCTGAAGACCTCTAGGGTAACCAGGGAACTCCTCTAACGGAGTTTAGCCAACTCCAGGAGCTCACCCGATGGCGACTCCTTTAACGGGGTTTTGCAGCAGTGTTGTATACCGTTGAACGAATAACTCCTCATCTTTCTTAAGCTAACTTTGGAATGAATTTTTTCCCGGATGACAAACCCTTGAGAGACCTTATTGGGCGTTACGAATTGTAAGAGAGTGAAAATTGGCCGAAATTTGTCATCTTGCTGCTGCAAGAGGGCGAGTTTATGCGGGGCAAAAGGCTTTTGAGGTATCATTACGGCACAAGTGCGTCCTTTGTCCCAGGATCCCTGGTTCCTGAGCGGGATTCATCCAGATTCCTTGACAAAGCGTCTGACACTTGATTTTCTACATCTTTGACATGCTCAATGTCAAAGGTAAACTCTTGCAAATCCTGTACCCACCTTCAAAATTTACCTTTTAAAACTTTTTTATTCATCAGCCATTTTACCGCAGAACTGTTCGTTTTTACGTTAAAATGTCTACCGTAGATATATGATCTTAACTTCTTGAGCGCACATACTACCGCAAGGCATTCCAGTTCATTAACGTGATACCTAGTTTCAGTTTTCGTTAATTGTCTACTCACAAAGGCGACAGGCCGCTGTCCATCGCCTGAATCCTTCGAAATAACGGCACCCAGTCCAATCTGACTTGCGTCCGTATATACTGTCACTTTCAACGCGTCATCGAAGTGTGCCAGCACTGGTGCTGACGTCATTCGGCTAATGATTTCCTTATTTGTCGCCTCCTCCTGGTCCGTCCATCTTCAAACGACATTCTTCTTTAACAATGGGTGTAGGGGTTGTGCAATTTTTGTGAAATCGAGTATAATGTAAGGAATGCATCAGCTCACTCTTTCTTGGAAAAATATCCTCCCTCTCATTCCTGGAAACAAGTAATTTTCCTTTCCATCCTTTCATTACGCTCACCTTGCGTTGGTGATCGCGTTGACTTTGTTTGTCGTATAAAACCCCATCAATTGTAATTCTTCGTTAGTCAACGCTGGGCTGTTTACCCAGTCTAGTGTTGATTCACCCCTTCGCGAGTCAAGTGTCAGGTCGTTTATTCGACCTGCTACTGGCTTGCTCGTTCCCCGTTTAAACTTGTCTTATTTGTGTCGTTGTTGTGCTTGACGCTGGCTATACGGCTATGGCCTGTATGTATGCCTCCAATCGTTTGAGACATTCATCGACTTGTTTGAATCATGTTAACATTTTACGGGAATATACCATCGAACGAAGTCCGCAGCTTTCCTTAATCGAGTAAAAGCTATTTACTTAAAGATGAAGTAAGTAGGGGTTTTACAATAAAGCGTCTAAAAAATGACGCAAGGCCAAGGAAGGCTCGCAAAGACTTAAGGTTTTTTACTGGCATCACCGTAATTGCTCAAATCTTTTCTGACTCCAGATGGATGCCCTTCGCGTTAATCACGTGACCTAAATGAGACATTACCGAGGCCAAAAAATGCATTTAATGACATTAAGAGTAAGGTTCGCGAGCTCTACGGCTTTTAAAACAATGTCTAGGCGAGCTAAATGTTCTTCAAACGTCTTTCTAAATAATAACATATCGTCGAGATAGACGAAGCACATGCTCCACTTCATCCCAAATAAAAAACGCCATATTTTTATGTGCAAAAAAAAATTTTGCGTAGTTCGAAATATTTTATTTTCATTGGTAAAATAACGAGGTTTTAACACAGTGCTTATGAGGGGAAAAGCTCGTGTTCTTAATCGATGAACGAGTGTGTAGGGGTGCAAGGATTCTCCTGAGAATGATTGTCCATCTGACTTGCGCTTTAGTCCCTAGGGTAATTGGAAAGTAAACCTTCGAATAAGAATTCAGCTGAAGTGAATTTAAACGTGAAAAAAAGTCCATTTTTGCATGAATTTCCATTTTAAATTCACTTCAGCTGAATTTTCAAATTCATCTCTCCAACCTGTTTTTCTTAAATTCAGCTGAATGGAGGTCTGGACCTCCATTCAGTTCCTCAATTCACAATACACCTGTGATTATGGCTCCTCCTCTTCCATTTGTTGCAAAATTGTAAAATAAGCAGACGAATTAAACAAATGAATTTTTTGTCAACAACTGAAAGTTATATACACGAGGGATTTGTTTTTCATTATTATTTCTCTAATTTTGAATTTGAATGGCAGAGAAACCCATCACCGAAAAATTTTGTTACGAAATTTTTATTGAATCAAGTTCTCATTTAGAAAACAGTAGTAAAAGTGACCTGAATAGCCCAACTGACCAATTATAATAGGCAACCATAAAAAAAATTATCAATCTGTCTGTCGTTTACAAATAATTGAAGCTATTGATTTTTATTTCGTTATTTATAGTAAAAAACTTTTTTTTTTCAACTTCAAGTGAAGTCTCGAATCATATTAAAGTTATATGGAATGGAAAAAAGAATAAGGAGCAGCAACAATTAGACATTTTGTCAAATTACTGTTTTTAGGTAAGTATTTTTAAGCATAATAATTTTATTTACCATTATTGCAATGCATTTTTTCCACAATAGAGCTTTTCGACATCTTTTTGTTACCCTTTTCAGATCGTGCAACGCAGCAATCGATGGTACGCTTTGTTTGCTATGGAAGTGCCATGTTTATGTGGGAATTACAATTTTAAATAGGTGATTTTGTCTCTATTTGTTTTTTAATTTATTTGAAATGTTAATTATTTATTTGTTATTTCATTTAAAGAATGTCAGTGTCGTGTTATGCAAATGATCTTGAACCGGATGCAAAACAGCGATACTTAGAAAAATTCAAACTTGTAAATGTTGATTGCCCTTACATTATTTCCCAACAAAGTCTGACAAAATGTTACCATTTTCAAAAAAAATTTATAGTTTATTTGTAAAACATTAGGCCTACATACCTTGTTGCTTCAGTACTGAATTTGAAAGCTTCTGGGTAGCAAATATCCTTTATTGTAGACACGGATGGTTTACTGGGATTAGTTTTCAATACAGAGTGAAATTTCGATGCTGTAATGCGGTATGCACGATATTTAAATCAGTATTTGCTATCCCTTTGATTAGCCGTCAATGAACAAATCGCTTCCCGTTGCTGAATAGTAACTGAAATTTTGTTGTAGAGTTCAAGACTTCTATCTCTCAGCTCAGGGAGTGATTTGCCAATGTTATCCATTTTGAACAAAACTCCAAGAGGTTTTGACAACGTGATCTTCAACGCAGGAGGTATGTAATTGCTAGAGCTTTCTGTAACTAATAGTATTCCAGCAGGGTCACCTGGCATTTCTGATAATTTTGACAGGAGTGTAAATATATCTTCCTTAGATGGTATTTTCACTTTGAGTAATTTCTCCTTCATAACCACGCCCATGTCAGCTACTTTTGTGAAGACACCCTCAAACAGATAAAATAGACATAATAACGCCTACACATAAATCCAAATATATATCAAAATATTACCGGCTTGGAATAGTTTCCTGCCATGTACAGAGCTCTTCAGTACAGCTGATTTGTTCGTGGATCTGTGAAGACACCATGCATACTTGAAGTAGGCCGGCTACATGGTTGCAGACTTCTCCCAATCTGTTAAATGTAATATAAAGAAAACGAATGTATTATAGCACAATCGTAGCATCTTACCCTGCAGCACAAGTGCAGTGTGAACAGGCTACTGCACATCCTTGCGCTGCAATTGCTGCCCATGGTTGGTGTGGTGTGTTGCTTAGGGCTTGCGAAGGTGAAACCTGTATCGCAAATAATTATGAATTAAAAAAGAATATAGATACTATTGTAATTGATTATATACTTACCATAGCTTTAATTAGTACAAATCAAGAGTGTTGTGTAGTCGGCTGACCGTCGTCGTTATCCGACAGAGGGCCTGAGCAATACACCAGTCTCATCCAGAGTGTGAAGCAGTTAAGACCCCATTACTACATGGTGTCAGAAGTAAATCTGATAAAATCAGTGTCATCATGGCGGATTTTGGCCTCCGACCTCCAGGAGCATTTAATTTCGACGACAGTGATCAGGCCTCACAATGGGACTCATGGAAGAATCAGTTTAATTGGTTTTTAAAAGCGACTAAGAAAAACAAAGAGGATGAAGATGTTCAAGTCAGCGTGCTCATCACGTGTCTGGGACTGGAAGGTGCAAAAATTTATGATTCGTTTGTTTTTACCGATCAAGGAGACAAACTGAAAATCAATCCAGTGCTTGCCCAATTCGACAATTATTTTCGACCACACAAGAGTGAAACCTTCGAAAGGTTTAAGTTCATGTCGCGCAGGCAAGCTCTCGACGAGCCTTTTGATAAATTTTTGTTGGATCTTAAAGGGTTGATAGCATTCTGCAACTATGGCACACAACAAGACTCCTTACTGAGGGATCAGTTGGTGATTGGTATAACTGACAACGACACCAGAGAACAATTGTTGTGCAAATCGACACTTGACTTGAAGACAGCCGTTGAAATTTGTCGGGCGCGTGAATCAGCAAGAAAATTAGCTGGTCAAATTCAGTTGGGAACGGAAGCCGCTTAGGCGCAGTTGCACGTGAATTTATTGGGCGCGAGCAAAAGGCCAAGTCCTAAAACATCGCACGGCGCCAAGGAAAAAAGCCAAGGATGGCTCTGTCGATATTGTGGAAATCAACATGCTAAAGGGAAATGTCCTGCATACGGCAAGTCGTGTGCTAAGTATGGTCTGAACAATCACTTCGCAAAAGTCTGTGGACAATCATCTAATCCACATTCTCAGCGCGGGACTTTGAAACGCTCCGATAGACCGGACTGGCAGTTGAACACTCAGCAGCAGTTGAATCAACAAAACAAGAACTGCTCGTCTTTACAAACTGAAACGGAGGTAACACTTGAAGAGTTCATTATATCATCAATTGGTGTCCCAGATCTGGAAGACTCGTGGTTCCTATTTTTACATCTAGACGGAGTCCCAGAAAAATTTAAAGTGGATACAGGAGCTCAGCGTAATGTGTTGCCAAAACAGCTCTTTGACTCAATTGCAAAGACAAAACGATTGCAACCAGGTCCTCGTGTGACGGCGTACAATCGTCAACCAGTTAAAGTGGTCGGCCAACAGCGACTAAATGTTGTGTATAATGGGCTTCAGTTACAAGTGCCATTTGTAATTGCTGATGAAGTGGACGTTCCAATTCTGGGATTGCCCTCCTGCAAACAGTTGAATGTGGTAAGGTTAGTTAACTCTGTAGAAGTTCCTCGGGAATTGAAGTGCCCTTCGACCAGTTTAAATCACCCTACAATTGACGTTCTTCTCAATAAGTTTGCAAGAGTTTAAAGGATTTGCTAAACTCCCAACAAAGCATCATATTCAAATCAAGCAAGGAGCTGTCCCAGTAGTTCGCCCAGCTCGACGGATACCTTTTAACAAGCAATCCACCACTCAAGTGCACCAAATTCATGGACCCTGTTTTTTTCTTATTCCGCTATGGGATGTAAAATTCTAAAAAAAATACAGACCTATCCATTTTTTTACTCCGGATTTGCCTGTTTTTTCAGAATTCTAAAATTCCCTGCCGCTCGGGAGATATTTCATGTTAAAGTCAGGGTTTTTCAAATTTTTTAAATTTTGGGGGGTCTTTGGTATCGCTTTTTGGGAAAAAGAGAAGCGTTTAAAAAAAAATTATTGTACCAAAAGTTTGCTTGGCCATCCCTCAATGCAAATCCGAAAGGAAATCGTTTTCCGGATTTGATTGGCCGAGTTATTCGCAATCTAGTAAAGGGCTCCTTTGGCCAGTTTCCCACCCAGCCTAGCAGCCATTTTTTTAACACCTCCCTCGTGCTCCTGGCGGAAAGGACAGTACAGACAGTCAAGGAGTCGTTCATCAAATCAAAGGGTGAAGGAAAAACTCTTCTGGATATATTACAAGTTCTCCGCTCCACACCAGTCGGAAACGGATTGCCTTCTCCAGCAGTATTACTTCAAAAACGAAATCTTCTTGGCGGATTATTGTTTAATAAGCGAGCTCTAGAATTTCAAAATGTCGATGAGAAGGCTGTGAAAATACTACTCCAACGCCATCAGGCGAATCAAGCTTTTAACTCTTCAACTCGCTCAAAAGTGCTCTCTAATTTGGCGGTTGGCACACCTGTGCGAGTTCGTATTTCCAAAAAGTGGATTGAAGGTGTAGTGAAGTTGACCAAACTCATACATTGTCAGCACAAACTGTGGGCGGTTATTCCGCAGAAATCGGCAGGCGATAAATGTGAATAAAGCGGCCCTCCGACAAGTTCAAACGGCACCGGCTGCGAAGTCCTGCAATAATGTTTGTCCCCGGCATTTCAATTCTCCTAGAGTAACCAGATCGTCGAGTGTTTTCTTTGATGATTAGACCTCTTGAGTTGCAGTTCCGACCACACCTAGTCCAGTTATCCTTAATCCTCCTGTGGGCCAACCCGAAGCAGTGGCAAATGCGGACACGTTTGAAGATTTCATGGAGGCCTTCCACGGATTCAAATCAGTCTCTCGCCGTCATACAACCGGTCGTGTTCAATTCCCCTCACGGCACTCTCATTCCGCGGAAGCAAGGGGAATTTTTACATCTCCGGAACGTTAACCCAGATCGTGTTCGGTGTGTCCCGGGATGTACGCGTGACCCGTTCCGGACGTTGATATGGCATTAATCGTTAGCTGTACACACAGTAATTATTGTATGCAGTGTTCACGTCTTATCCTGGATGACTCTCTACCGTGTCATGTTATGTCTTTTTTTTGTACTAATTCAATTTGGTAACGTTTTGTGTTCATTCTACTA
The DNA here is from genome assembly GCF_020631705.1 of Daphnia magna. Lineage (NCBI taxonomy): Eukaryota > Metazoa > Arthropoda > Branchiopoda > Diplostraca > Daphniidae > Daphnia > Daphnia magna. The sequence goes on along the minus strand of NC_059186.1, from coordinate 5,093,705 downwards.
CGGTCAACTAATTGTATTCATGTGGGTGTTTTTATTTCTTGTTCCTGGTGTTTGTACCGTAGCAACAATTTTGTGTTTGTTTCTCTTTTGTTTGGTTATAAAAAGGAAGATGTTGTGTAGTCAGCTGACCGTCGTCGTTATCCGATAGAGGGCTTGAGCAATACATCAGTCTCATCCAGAGTGTGAAGCAGTTAAGACCCCATTACTACACAGAGGAAGGAATCATGGCCCTGAACTCCTGTACCCATCCGTCCTTTACTGCCTGTTTCGATTCTATTGAGAGCCCCTTATAAGCTACAGGGGCTTAAGATAGATTTTCGTAGCTTTTACTTTACACTAGATAAATGAAAATTTCAGGGGTAGACAACTTAGGAACTATTGGACAGCAATCAAACCCACATTTCCAAAGAGTTTTGGAAATACTGTAAGGGCAATCAACATTTACAAGCTTTAATTTTTCTAATTATCACTGTTTTGCATCCGGTTCAAGACCGTTTGCATAACATGACACCGACATTCTTTAAATGAAATAACAAATAAATAATTAACATTTCAAATAAATTAAAAAACATATAGAGAAAAATTACCTATTTAAAATTGTAACTCCCAAATAAACATAGCACTTCCATAGCAGACAAAACGTACCATCGATTGCTGCGTTGCATGATCTAAAAAGGGTAAAAAAAGATGCCGAAAAGCCTTAAAATCTCATCAAGGACAATTATCCAACACATGCTCACAAAGTTAAGACACAGGTTTGTCTTGGTTTTTCTCAAAGTAACAGAAGAAGGGTTGTCTTAAGAAAACATTATTTTATTTTCTAAATAATTATAGACCTTAAACGGTTGCTTTATTGAACAGGAGATTTCATCACACTTACCATAATTTTAAATTTTAACTGTAAATAATTTTATCGATTTACGCCCTAAGCGAGGCTTTCATAGACCATATATTTTCTTAAGACATAGCTCTTTCTTATGTTTCAAAATTGTTGATTTCATTAATAATCGTTCAAGTAAAGTTAATTTTTTAAAAACTGGTTCCATTTTACTTTATATTTGGGTGGGTTTTGATAAGGGCATTCGGGGCGTGTTGAGGATCAAGTTTTGGGCAACCCGATCCGACCCGGGTCTCCCTGAAATTTATTAAAATTTTAACCAGATGAAAAAATTGTGCGGGAAATTTAATTAGCCAATTAAATTCATTCATACCTGCGAATGGTCGATTTTACATCATATATATTTTCTTTAACAAAATATTCTCTACCAATTCGTCATCTAGCGGTTGAATATGAACTATTTACAAACGAATTGAAATTAAAATGTTCCAGTATTAATGACCTTGAAGGACTTACTAACTCATGCTGACAATGATGTGAAATTTGGGGTTCGTAGAATGTAAAAAAAATTTTACAAATACATTTTCTTTCAAAGATGAAACAACCTTTTTAAAAAATGACGTGCAACTAACTTAAGACAAAGCTATCTCTTAAGAATAAATATATTTGTCGATAAGTCCGGAATTATAAATAATTCGTCCGTCGGTAAGCCCAGATTACTGCCGAAGAAGACGTATTATTTATTTTTTTAATCAAAATTTTAAAAAATCTTCTGCTTCTGAATTCGTTGTATTCCTCTTGCCTGACCGGATTAATATCAAAATAAGGACTAGGTTACTGCCAGTTATTTTTAAACATACACAAAAAGTACGCACAATGTTAATTTTACTGCTTCAACAAACGTTTTTCTTCTTTTCGTGGTCTTCCTACTCGTCTTGTTCCCGTTCCTGTTTCTGTTCCTGTTCCTGTTCCTGTTCCTTTTCCTGTTCTTGTTCCTGTTCCTCTCCCTATCCCTCTTCCTCTTCCTGTATATGTTCCTGTTCCTAAACCTGTTCCTGAACCTGATACTGATCCTCTTCCTGATCCTCTTCCTGTTCCTCTTCCTGCTCCTTTTCCTTCTCCTCTTCCTGTTTCTGTTCTTTTTTCCTGGTGAGCAATAGATGACGGCAGACGGTTTATTTTTACATGAGGCAATTGTGCCAATTTAGGATCTACAAAAATTGTTTATCTTTATTTCCATTCTTTGTAGTTTATGTGAATAATAGTAGCTCTATTTTCAATTGCCAATTTTGAACGCGTAACCGCCCCGATTCTGTCCGCGAATGATCGATTCGCTTTGACCATGATTTCATACGATTCAGCCTCAGCAGCAGCCGTCTCGCTGGCCTCGGAAGCCTCAGTCGACGGATGCCTTCTTTCCTCTTTCTATTATAAAAAAGAATGTTTCAAACTAGTATGTTTATTCTGGTATATATTTGTTTCCCGTTTTTTCATTTCTTTTTCCCATCCTTCCTCGTCTTTTTCTTCGTTTTGTACTATTTCATTATCTGATTCCCTTCCTTCTTTTTTCTGTTGTAAATAACAATGTTTATAACTTGTATGTTTATTTTGTATATATTTGTTACCTGTTTTCCCATGCCTTTGCTCCTTCCTTCCTCGTCTTCTTCTTCGTTTTCTAAAGGGTCATTGTCTGTTTGCTTTGTACCCTTGTTATGTTGTAACAAACAATCTTTGAAATTTGAATTCTATTTTGTATATATTTGTTACCTGTTCCCCATTTCCCCCCCCCCATATTTCAAAGTTTTCTTCTTCGCTTCGTACGCTCTCGTTATCTGATTGTCTTATTTTCTGTTTTATTGCACATAAAATTTTTTAAAACTTGTTTGTATATTTTGTCTATATTTTTTTACCTGGCTCCCTATTCCTTTGTCCCATCTTCCGTCGTATTCTTCTTCGCTTTCTACATTACTTGTTTCTCCTATTTTCTTTTTTGTAAAGATAAATTTTTTTAAACTTGTTTTTTTGTTTTGCATATAAATCTTATTATGATTCCATATACCCCTGTCCAAACTTACATCGTTTTCTTCATCGCTCTCTACTCTCTCATTATTCCCATTGTCGCCTGTTGTCTTTTTTGTTTAAAAAATCTTTTTAAACTTGTTTTTCTTTAGTTTGTATATACTTCCTACCTGATTCCATATTCCCCTGTCTAATCTTTCATCATTTTCTTCATCGCTCTCTACGCTCTCATTACGTGTTTGTCCTATTGTCTTTTTAGTTAAAAAAATCTTTTTAAACTTGTTTTTTTTTGTTTTTATATACTTCCTACCTGATTCCATATCCCCCTTTCCAATCTTTCGTCGTTATCTTCTTCGCTTTCTACTGTCTCGTTGTGTGATTTTCCTATGTTCTATTGTAAATTTAAATTATATTAAACTTATGTGTATATATTGTATCTATTTATTACCTGATTCTCTATTCCGCTGTCCAATCTTTCATTGTATTCTTCTTCACTCTCTACGTTCTCATTATCAAATTGTCTTTCTCTCTTTCTCTAATGTAAACAACATAAAAATCTTTAAATATTTGTGTGTATATTTTGAAGATATTTGTTACCTGTTTCCTGTTTCCTGATTGCATACTTTTCTCTTTCTCTGTCCTTTCCACTGTTCTCTCTTTTCTTTTTCTTTTACTGGCTCTCTCAAGCCACAGGCCATTCTCCTCACATAACTGTTGTCGTTTATCTGAAAAACATAATTTAAAATTGTAAATAATAGATATATCTTTAATACTAACTGCTAAATTATATAACTAACTACTAACTTTGTTTTTTGTTCCAATATCTATGCCAGAGTTGTTCAGTTAGAACACCGTCTCTTGATTTGGAATATTTAATTCCACCTCCGCTTACTAACACATACTTGGTGTGTTGAGTTCCATTGGGGTAACGGATTAAGCAAATTACTGAGGCATTGTAATCTGCAGCCATCTCATTAATCTTCGAACCAATACTTAAATGGCAGTGAGACTTCTTGCGATCTAGATTGTCCTGTTGTCTTTGGTCAAGGGAATTCCAATGGTTTTGCCACTCAAGAACCGACCATGGCTTGTTTCTTTGAGGTACCTCTTTTTTCCCTTTGTAAGACTCCTATACGACGTATAAATATAGTTCATTAGTATACAAATAAGAAAAATGTATTAAAACACTCGAAAACCTACCTTGAACGCAGTAAGTCTCTGTTGTTTATCCGTATCTCGCCGTTTTATTGTTCTTCCTTTAATGTTCCTTAAATTCTGGAACTGTTTTTTCTTCTGTATCAAAGCTTCATCCAGCCTCCTCCTTGCTACGTCTTGTCCTTCCTCACAACTCTTGTCACCCTCCGATTCTGAAATCATTTTCTTATGGTGATAATGTAAATAAACAGTTTTTGATTTCGATCGATAATCGTCTATTATTATACATGGAACGCGGAACTTGGAACGGTACTGCGCGGAAGTCAACGTGGAAATGGGAGGGGTCAGAAGTGTTGGAATTTGACAACCCATGTCTGACTGCACAAGTGCGATATATCGCACAAGTCGCACGCCACTTTCCCTCTCGCAGTTCTCCTATACCGCTAGTGTCGTCTGGTGGGGAACGGCGACAACTCTCTTAGATTTCGTCGTCTTTCTAGTAGGCAAAGTGTCAGGGAAACCAATCGTTAAAAAGAAAAAACTTTCAATAGAAGAAAAAACAGCCATTTCGCTGGAAAAAAACTTGCTCGTGATAAAAGAAAAGCAGATACTAGACGGTTAAAGGGAAATCCATTAAACCTCCCGTTTGTTTCCAGGTATGGGGATTTCAAAGAAGAAAATAATGAAAAACTTGCCAGAAAAGCTGTTAATAAAGTTTGTAAAATGAAAGGTAATCATATTTTGAGACCAAAGTTAACCCAAAGACATTATTTACTCTGTTTCAATATAGGATTGGTAAATAAAAACCCTGTTGAGGAAAGTGAAACAGACCTTCTGCCTCACAATGGAAATGAACTCGAACAACATTCTTCTACATCTGCATATGATACGATGTCTACAGCTGACAGCTGTGCCAGCATAGTATTGTTGTCCTGTTTGGCAAGCCAACCAGAGCTTGAGCCTCAAAGTGAAATTGATCATCATCTTTCCACCTCTTTCAATTATACCATGTACTATCAGAACAGCTGTACCAACACTCTATTAAGTTCCGGTTTGGAACAGATGGAAATCGCTGCTAGTATTCACATTGCGGCTCTACAAGGAGAAAGTGTCACCGAACAGCAGCCATGTTAAAAAAAAAAGGATGAAGCAGCAGAAGGAGAGAAGGCTGAAAATTTGTGGAAAGAAAAACAAGAGGATGTCTACAAGGCTTTCGTAACATCACATGCCTCATCTGCTCATGGGAGGATGTGTTCTTCAGATGGATGTCTTAATTCCCTTTTTGACCATCATATTCGCTGTGATGATTGTTAACGTCACCTCTGCCATAGCTGCGATAAATCCATTCATTTTCGGTTACCGTTCCATAAACGAATATGGCTTAATACGGAAAGCTCTAAGGTATTGGACCACACACAATTTATTAAGGAAAACGGATCAGTTTTCAAGCAAGGTATTGTCATTTTTACATGTATGCGTTTTTAACTTTCTTGTTATTTTACAGATGTCTGCGTCCCATGCTTCGTACCTCATAAATGCTGCGATATAAGCTGCCATGGATCGATGTCACTTATTCCCAATATTACAGAATCAATCGTGGTTGTCACTGAGCAAGGTAAGAATTACGCTGAATATAAACTATATTAGAAATATTTTCTAATATTCGCAAACCTTTTCAACAGGTCGATTTGTTTTAAAGGGGGCAGCTTTCGTTTGCGATACTTGTAATTCTCTAACGAAAGCAACAATCGATGATTATGTATTTTCTGGGTTTTTCCCGGCAAGTTTATCGGAAACGGTCACATACCTGTTTTCAGAAGAGGCACTTCTTCTATGCCACCACATTTCCCACAAATGTCCAGGTTCTTCGAAGAACATGTACGCTCACACTCTTGAAGAAGTATCTAAGGAATATGGACGGGTACGTAACATAACACACTAAAATTAAATAAAGACCATGATACGACATTAAAATGATTCGGCTTTTTCAGACTGGACCAATCAATATACCATTGTTCACTACTGCGGAAAGAGAGTGGGAAACATGTCGCCACTACATTGACCAGGAAGTATTTAAAAGGAACAAAATTGATTGCCCCAGTTGCGGAACAAAACCTTTAGTGAGATCATCTGATGCTATCATTAAGCTGAGGCGTTTGGCCTCTGCCGGAAAAGCGAGGAAACCAGAAAATAAAAGAGTGTAAGCATTATTTATAAGTTAAGATAATTGTTGGTATTCAGTTTTTAAATTTTTCCATAGAATGGACGATGTAGAATCCAGGTTCGAGAATTTAGTAATCAAGTCGGATGTTGAAGTTGAAAGTTTTCGTCAAAGGATTTACAACAAAGTTCAAACAGTAAGCAATATTCTATTAATTTAACATTATTGTAGTGCAATTTGTTTCTTTGCTTTTTTCAGTCGAAAAAGAAAAACATGTGTGGGGGATCGGCTTTTAAAGCTGCAAGAGAAGATTCCAATGAAAATAAAAAATATGACGAGACTGGGCTCGTCGTTAGCTCTTGCAAGCACTGTATAGTGCCGTATGCCATCAATATGTTTAAAGGTGAATCGTGGACACATACGGCATTTATGCATTACGAAGCTTGGAAGAGTCAGGCTACATTCTTTTGCTACGATGTTGTGTGTCAATATTGGAAATGGATGCATCAAAAAGTTGGTCTGGAATTTCCAGAATATATGATGCTAACAAAAGAAATGACAGGAATTTTGCCGATAATGCATCAAATGGCACATCAATTACCTTGCCAGGTACCATTTGAATTTTTATGTAAGAGAAATATTTTTCTGAAGTCCAACATTCATAACAGGTGCTTTGGAATCCCCGATGGACAAAAGGACTTGGATTAACCGGAGGAGAGGAGCACGAGCAAGTATTCTCAAAACTGTATCTTTATGCTTATGTTCTCAAGCATATGTCAAAAATTAGTAAGACATCTTAAACTGTTATCCTTTAACAATATTAAACTTAAATAATGCAATCTGAAGACAGAGCGGATTTTCTAACATTAGCCATCCTCTATTGGAACTGGAATAAAATTCAGAACATGCCATTCCTCTTACGCAACAAATTACAGAGAGTGAGTAACTTTTACAATGCAAGCAAGTATTTACAGCACCACCTTGATTTGTAGGCTAGGAAGGAAATCAGAAAAGGCGTAACAAAAGTTGAAGAATTGTTACAGTCATACAACCTTGAAAATGGTGATCTCCCATTGATTCACAAGGAACTGGAAAGAAAAGCTATAGAAATCATTGACCAACGAAGAACAAAGACTACTCCGGTTGATAAATTAAGAAGAATGCTGGAAGGATTTTATGTTCAGCTGAAAACGGTTCGCATAAAAATCTCTAAAGAAGCAGGTTATTTTATATTAATAATTTTTCAAGTAAACTGGAATGTTTTATCTTCAGAAAAAAACTTTTAACCTTACAGAAAATTCGAAGGCTCGGACAAAGTTTAGGCGAATTTTAATTGAAACTAAGAAAAAAGTTTTACAGACAATTGACCTTTTAAAATCAAAGGATAAAGAACCTACCAATCTCTTACGAGGATTTCAATCAAGGTATTTTTCCTTGGGAAGCAGTCATAAATGAAAACGACACTAACTTTCCAACACGTAAACGAAAAATTAGCATAATCTACCACTTATACAAATTATTAAATCCATATTTTCGACAGTTTCGTATGCCGATAAATATCATGTTGTTGATTGTTGGATGCTTTTGCAAAGAGCAAAGGAGGAAGTTGAACTAACTAAGATTGAAATGATAAACTACATTCGATTCTTGACTGACAAGCGATCATCGTTAAAACAATTAACACATTCTGAGGAAGCGGACGAAACATTTTGTAAAGGAAAAGCAGTCATGGCCCATTCCGAAATTGAGCGTCTGAATTTACAAATTCAACTTTCTCTAAAAATATTTAATTTGAATTGTAACAACGATTTTTCGAATTTCGTACGTGAAACTAATTCAAATTCTGGAACAGAATTTGAATTTGAAACATCTGATGAGGAAACTGACAATTCTTACACAAAATTTGAATTTTCTGATGAGGAGACTGAAACACATTCTAGTGACTCTGATGATTATTAAATAAACGTAAAAAATACAAACTTAATTATAAATCTATGAAAATAAAATTAATAAAAAAAATTTATATTTTAAATTAACTTAACTTGAAAAAAAAATTAGTTAATCAAAATAAATTTTTCAATAAACATAAGACAAAGCTAAGTCTTAAGAAAATGTAGCTTCAATAGCCTCGCTTCGCTCTTTTTCGAAACATAAGACAAAGCTAAGTCTTAAGAAAATGTAGCTTCAATAGCCTCGCTTCGCTCTTTTTCGCAAACTAAGTGAACAAAAAATGAATTTAAATCGATAAAAATGAAACAAAGTAATAAAACCAACAATTTATAATTACTTTTCCTTGAATAAAAAAAAAATAAATGAAATTACTAAGTTTTTAACATAAGACAAAGCTTTGTTTTAAGATATAGGATTTATGATATATATATGATACTGTCCTGCAACTGAAAACACCTCAAATTAAGCGTGATAAAATCAATTGTTCAATGCAACAACCATATCAGTTCTAAAATCATAAAAAAATTAAAACCATTTGTTTTCTTAAGACAACCCTTCTTCTGTTACTTTCGGAAAAATCCAGACAAACCTGTGTCTTAAGTTTGTGAGCATACGTTGCAATTATCCCCAGGTGGGTGCGGAGGGACTAAAAGTGCTGCCTGTTTGGGATTCAATAGCTAAAAAGTTACAAGAGGCAGGCTACAGTTTTTCGTACAATAAGGACGCTGGCACTGAACTAAAAATCAAAAGGGATAATCTTCTGGCCAAGAGGAAAGAATATGCAAAGCTGATATCAGCAACAGGTTCCAGTGCTGATGTACCCATGAAGAAACCAAGCTACTACGATGAAATGGAACTGATTATAGGTACATAGGGGAGGGTGGGGCTAGTTGGTACAATTTTTTTTATTTCTTCTCTGGTTTCTTAAATTTTTCATATTTTGACACCCAAAAAATTGTAAAAGAAAGCTCAGATAACCAGCTTTCTCGTGCTATTTTTTTATTTGATCTACGTTGAAGAACTCATATCGAAATCAACGTTCAAAAAGCTAAAAAAAAATTGCCTACATGCCCCACTAACGGGGTAAGTTGGCAGTGGTAGTGGGGTAAGTTGGCCCCATGTATTTCAAATACGGATTTCAGTGAAATGTTGATGTTGTAAACAAACTAGAATAACATTACAATAAACAAATATCCTATAGTTATTTTAGAGTGGGAAACTCAGAAATAAGTTGTGATAACTTACATAAAGATTAATAGCCTTAAATGCAAAAAATAAAAAAAAAAAATATACATAATTCAGGCAAACATTTCACAGGTGAACATCGTATAAAGTGAAACACTTAAAATTTGCCAAATTTTGGCCTCTAATGCATACCACTGTTCACCATAAGTAATATCTAGCAAAAATTTGACTTACAATTCCCTGACATTTTGACAGGCCATGTACTCTATACATATGCATGTATAATGCCTATGCCGACATGCCCCATGTTGCAATGTATCAACTTGCCCCAACCCGGGGTTTATTCAAATAAAAATTTTTATTACTCCTTTATAATTGATTAAAACAAATCCATTGTTACAGTTCGATAGAGGACACAATTTTCTATAAAACTAATATTTTTTAAAAATTATATGCATACCAAGAAAAGATCAAATTGATGAATACCAAGCACGCAACTATTGTGGATTTGACGCAAAAAATTTTGTTATTTTCTATTTCCTAAACTATTTGGGATAAATTTATAAAACTTTGCACAAATGTGCGCACGATAAACATCTTTGACTATGAATTATTTCAATAAAACCTCTTTCACACAATTCGTCTAAATTAAGAATTGCAAACTTGCCCTCCTGCCAACTAGCCCCACTCTCCCCTACATTCATGCAAGTTAAAAAATAATACAGCAATTAATTTCTTTAACGTAACAGGAAATTCGTTAGTAATCCATCCTGCATATGTAGGAGACAGCCTTGATTAAAAACATAATCCGATAAATTGGATAAAAAATCAATAACCGCGATTGAAGCGCAGTTCAAGAAATGTATGTATTTATTTTTTAAATTTTTTGTCACCATTCTATGATTTTTTTTTAAGCCACTAGTGCTGATAACAATTACGATTACTGGGACAAGCAGATGGAGGCTTAGATGAACTTGGATTCTGACAATGATGGAAAAAATTAACGTAATCCTATTGAGGATTCGAGTAGTGATGATTTATCGCAAACCATCCCCCTCCCCCAAAAAAGAAGAGGGATTCGTGAATTTTGAAGAGTCAACAGTTGCCACAGGTTTTTTAGAAGAGCATTGAAAATAGAGAGAAGGCGAGAGCAGAAAGAGACAAAATGAAGGAAAGGCAGTATCAAGATCATATGGCAATGGAAAGTAGAAAACTGAACGCAATGATGCTTTTAATCCAACGCGCACTGCCAGAAGAAAAACTACCAGCAAAAAAGGAGAAAAAATATAAAAGTAGGAAGCAAATGTACTCTTCTGACGAAGATAGGGAGTAAAACCCCTGCAAGAGAAGAACGTTGAGTATACGTGTTTTCTTTTTCAACCATATCAAAAATGTTATGTTAAACAAGTACAATGCAATGTATTACCTCTTTAAAGTCATAAAATACAAAGAATCTTTTTGTTATTACAAATGCCGAAATGCTGCAACAACTCTGCGTTGAAATCAGTTTCGCAATACCTACCTCTTTGCATTTCCAGCTGGATTATTATCATTGTTTGCGGTAAGTGAGGGATTAACATTACAATGGAGTGGTTCATTGTCATGCAAATTCTGGTTAAGATCACCATTTTGTATGCAGATGTTATGAATGACACAAGAGGTAACGACAATGTTAACTGCATGGTCAATGGAAACGTCAATGTTTTGACATCTACGGGTACGATTTTTCACATCTGCAAAATTGTTTTCAACAATCCTTCTACTGGATGATAATCTCTTCTTAAATGTCTTCTGTAAAGGGCTTAAACCGGCAGGGGTTTGCTTGTAAGGTACAAGCATGTAAGGTTTCAACACGAAAGCGGAATCGTCAATTAAATTATACCTTCGACTGTTAAATAATTCATTGTTTTCTAAATTAGAATAAATAGATGCTCTTTTAAAAATGTATGAATGAAGGCTGCTCCCTGGATAACCAGTAATAATATATGAGAAAGTCCTATCAGCGTTAACGATTGCCATTAATACAAAGCTGTGAAACTTTTTGTAATTTCTGTAAGCCATTTCTTTTTCAGGTTTTGGATGGGAAACAATGTGACAACCGTCAACGGCCCCCACTATTCCTAGAAATTGAGACATTTCAATAATTTTTGCTGCTGTACTCTTCAACTCACTGCGACGGGGCAAATATATGGGATCCGCCTGGACTTGAAAAAAAATTGACAGATCAAAGGAACTGAGATCCAAATGGATGACTCAGTTCTCAATCAGTCAATAATCGTACGGCTCCCTGGTTTCACAAATACTGAAAAAGTTATTAATAGCATTTCTGGGATGGGCATAAAATGGCTTCCACCATAATAAACAACATTGGAACGAAAGTTAACAACTCTTAAGTAGTGAAGAAGTAAGCCAAAAGTGGCACGAGTAACTCTAAAGTTTCTCCAGAAATCCACATCCGAATACAAGGAAACAACATTCAAGTAACCTATTTTCCTTGGATGGCATTCGGGAACCAAACAGGCAAACGCAGCTATAAATATGCCGTCATCTTCATCTTCCCTACTACTTGACAAGTTTAGATCCTTTGCTTCAAGCAAATAGTTAGAGGCAACTAGAGCAATGAAGAGGTTTTTTCTAGATTTTTCCATATTTGGATAATATTGGAATATGACACTGTCAAAATCAAATAGCATTTAATTGTTAGAATATTGTTCATGATGACAGATAAATTACCTTAATGTTGTTCTATTTTTATTTTCAAAATTATGCAGTTGAGAACAGAATAGAAATTTGACAGCTGCAACTGTTTGTAAAAAACTAAAGCCGTTTAAAAACAGTCTGCTCCAAAGGTCGGTGATGGGGGAAGAGCCAAAACAATTAGAGAACAATTAGGCATTTTCGCGTTTTCCCATTTTTTCAAATTCACTTCAGGTGAATTTGAGATGAATTGGGTTTCATTTAAATTTAATTCAGTAAAATCCATTTTTGTGTGAATTTCATTCACTTCAGCTGAATAACAGCTGAAGATTTACTAAGTATAGTTAAGTAAATCTAGTCGGGTAAAATAGACTTTTACCATGACAAATTTAAAGGGGGAAGTAAAATTTACCTGTAAGTCATCAGAAGAAAGTTAGGAAAAAGGTAGAAACCAAAAATTGAGAGTGACGCATATCCACGAAAAATACATGCATAAAAATATATAAAGTAGAAGTATAGTGGCAATCAGTAAAAACAATGTGAGCCTCAGTAAGAATATAGTGTCATTAATGACAATGTAGTGAAACAGCAATTACTATAGTAAAACAGCAGTTTATGTCAATAAATATACAGTGAACACTACTGAAAACAAAGTGTGTCCAAGTAAACGTGTAGTTGTCACTAGTGAAACAGTAGTGTGTGTTACTAATACTGATATTGAAACAAAGAAAAAAAATACTCCCACTTAGCGTTACTTTTATTTTACTGTGTTCCCTATAGTAAAATGATAGTTTACTTGGCTACATTATCATTTTATTGTAGTGCAATCTAGTCCTTTTTTACCTGGGTAGTGAAACAGCAATTACTAGTGCCTACTTTAGTAAAACAGTAGTTTGTGTCAGTAAATATACAGTGAACACTACTGAAAACAAAGTGTGTCCAAGTAAACGTCTAGTTGTCACTAGTGAAACAGTAGTGTGTGTTAGTAATACTGATTTTGAAACAAAGAAAAAAATACGCCCACTTAGTGTTACTTTTATTTTACTGCGTTCACTACAGTTAAATGATAGTTTACTTGGCTACATTATCATTTTATTGTAGTGCAATCTAGTATTTTTTTACCTGGGTAGTAACTTATATGAAGGCTCTGAAGCTGTAGAACAGCCAAGCACCTCAAAATATTTTCAGCCTGATGATCGACTTTCTTTGACTCCAGATTATTAAAGCCCTACATCTCCAGACTGTAAATAGAAAACTTCCTGAAAAAGACACTCCCTTCCCTTATTTTATTCAATTACCATACATGTTTTTATTTCCTTAATTCATTTTATGTGATTCAGAATTACTTGCCATCTTACAAGAGACGGAAGCTACCCTCCAAGAGATCCTCATTCAAAAGCCATCAGGCTACTTAAGGACAAACAAAGAATATCAAGAAGCAGAAACTGATTGGAGAACTCACATGGAAACTAAAGAAAAAGAATTTAAATAACAACACCATTCTCTATTTGAAAAAATCCAAGAACAAACATGCAGTGTTGGCAACTTCTGTTGTACGTCTTGCCATTTGTCATCAACGTATGTAGTTCGTTGCAGCAAATGCCGACAACATTTGTGTTGAAAATGCGACTTGGAAAAGCACCACACGCTTTTCACTCATAAACGAACTTATAAACTAAAAAACCAACTGTTTAACCTTTGGCCATCCGAGTTCGTAGACCATGAAGGAGCGATCACAATCAAGGGTATCATACAATACATTCACTGTATTTTCATTTACATGAAATCAACCATTAAATTTATCTTTATTTAGATATACCGATTCCCATTTTTGAGCCTGCCTGCTACAATTCGTGTTGGACTGTAGGATCCATGAGATTAAGCTGTGGTCTTAACGAAGTTACCGTTATAACTAAAGAAGGCAGATTCGATCTGAACTCCACAGAATTTGTGTGCTCTCTATGCAAGGAATCTCGTTTGGCCACTAACGAAAAATATATGTGATCCGGATATTGGCCTGGTTCACTATAGAATAACTCTTACTTGATTGAAGAAGATTTGCTGACCATGTGGTATCATCTGAGGCACAGAACACCAGGAACATCGGAACGAAAAATTTTCAAAACTCTTGAGGAATTCTCACTTGATAACGATAGACTGAGCCTGACATTCTGGACTGTGAAACGAATTTATTTTTTTTCAGAAAACTTTACTTATATTCTTGAACAGGTGAATATCATAAACAGAAGTCTTTTCAACCGTGCCCGAAGAGAATTTGAATTTTATCAGTACCTCAAAGAGAAGACAATCCTCCGACTTCATGGTAATTCTGAAATTTGTGGCCATCATCCTCATGGCATGCATGCAGATGCAATCAGGAAACTCTATCGCTTTGATGCAGCAAAAGTTAAATTTTCTAACCAGTAAACTAGTAGTTAAAAATCTATCTTCTTTTTTCAGTCGTTTTGGAGAATCTTTGTATGGCAATGTTAAATTTGCCCACGGCGAAACACAACTGGAACACATTTCCAAAATAGAAGGAAAGATCCCGAGGGTATTTAAAACTTAATTTTGTGAAAGGTGCTCTTGCTTTTAATGTTACACTTTTCTACTAGGGTAAAGGAAATGATCTATGTGGTTCCTCGACTTGGAAGGTGGCCCATGGTGAGTCTTCTAGTAAGAGGAATCTTGATATTACTGGCCTGGAAATGATGAGTTGTAACCATGGCACAGTAGTATATTCTGCCAATTTGTTAATGGGCGAAACCTTTAAGCACACCCATCTTCAGCATCTCAAATCCCACGAAATGGGGACATAATTTTTTTGCAATGACGTCAAGTATTGGCCTTTTGCAATAAAAATTGGTAAACTTTTTCCGGAATACAAACAACCGACAGAGGATATGGTACCGTTTCTTTCTCGGTTTCATGAGCTAGGCCATTCGAGGATAAATAAAGATATATTATGTGGTTTATAAATTGTGTAACACAATGGCTTTTATTCTTAGGTTCTGTACAATGGGCATTGGGAGAAGGATGGAGCTGACATGCTAGGGGAAGAGCAAGAACAGGTGTTTTCTTACATGGCGCGCCTAGGTCCGACTACTAAACATCAAAGTAAAGCAATTAAGTTGGTTGTTTGTCGACTTTAATTTACTTTTAATATGCATTTTACATTATTTTTTAGGTAGGAGAAATGATATAACCAGCGCTATCCTCTACTTCAATGCAGACAAAAAGAAACGGGTGGTTACTGCTCTTTGTTTATGGATGAACAGGGTGAGATATAACAGAGTAGTTCTTTATTTCTGTACTAAATTAATGGTTTTACATGTAGGCTAGGAGAAGATCGCATTTATATGAAAATAAACTACAAAACATTGTTGAACGTCGTGGTCTGAAGCAAGAAGACCTTCCTATAATACTTGAAAGATTGAAGAAACAGGCAAAAAAGTAGTAAACATCCTACTGTTGACTGGGACGTACAACTACTTCAAAAAGAACTTGAAGGAGAGTGTCACATGCCTTAAGTCCACACTCATTATACTTGGTCTTTTTTAGTGTCTATCGGAGAAGACTATGAGCTTGTCGACACTTGGATCGCTCCGTTATAAGGAAGCCATTGTCCAAACTAAAATGGAAATGGGGGAATTCATCCAGTCTCTCACATCCCTGTGCAAGGATCTTGAGAGCGATATCGCTGACAACGAAAGTAAATTCTCGTTTTCATATAACCTTTCAATTGTATTTAAGAAGTTTTTTTCCAGAAATTAGGCCGGTTACCATTCTCGATTATAGCCGTTCAGTGTTGGCCAACACAGAAATCGCCCGTATCTGTGGGATCATAGATAGAGCTGTGCATCAATTCACGGACGCTCACAACCTAAAGTTTTTGGAGGATTTTGAGATTGAGCAGGATGACTTTCTCGAACAAGTAGAGAAAGAGGAAGATTTATTGGAAGCTCTCCAAGAATTAACGGATGAAAAAAATGATGAATTCAGCGAAGACGACTATAGAGCAAGTGACTGACACGTACCACCAGTGTTTTACGAACGCACCTTGGTGTTTTACAGGGCAGCCACGGCCAAAGCGCCCACAACCTGAAAAGAGTTGCCAGATTACCCTATTTCACCAGTTTTCGAAATTGAAATCACCCTCTTGATTTCCCTGTCCAAAAAATCGAAAAAACCCTATTTTTTACCCCCTTTTTTACTGAAATACCCTATTTTAACCCATTTTTTTTCATGAAATCGAATTTTACTATGTAAAAATGATTAACTGCAGCTGAATTAACCGTTTATTGCTGGTTTACATTTTTGGCAGTGAAAATGAAACAATAGACATTAAAATTTATTCCGAAACAAAGGAAATCAAAATTTCGATCTCTTTTTCGTATTCATCCAGTAAACGCTTATTGGCCCGAACACTCAGAACTCTCTTAATCAAGTCTTTATCTAATTCCGGTGTGCTACTGGTCCATCCATGAGCTTTTAGCCAGTGTTTTATTCGGACTATGTTTACTAAGTCTTATTAGACAGGCTAATCCTGAGCTCAGTTTTAATAATTGTTTAGTGCGCTAAATACCCTTTCGGCACTGGCATTGCTACTTATTGGCAGCGAAAGCATGAAAACAATAATTTTTTTCAAATATGGAAATTTAAAAATTGATGATGTTTGTTTCAAATGTAGTACCCTTCTCCAGTACGTTTCTGCATCAAGCAAAAGAACCGAGTCTTAACTTGTGCATCCGAGTTCTTCACAAGTCAAATTGGCATGAGACCGCCATTCTAATTCAGCCTGGAACGAATCGCAAATCGATTTTAGTACAGGAAACCTATCAAAAATGTCGGAAAGGCCTGCTGGAGTAAGATTCCTAGCTCTTTTTGGCGAAAGGAAGTCCAGAAGATCGTAAAGAGGGTCATCGAGATTAAATCGCTGTTTTAGCTGTACAATTACTGTTATATAGAAATTCTTATAGCACTTGACAAACAAAGCGCGATCTTTTTCATCCGGAATATCTTCACGGATTTTTTAGCTGAAATCAGGACCTATAATGAATGTTAAAAGTAGCAATTAGTGCGTAATTAATTATTGTTTACTAATTTAAAAATTACCAAAATAAAGCTCGTCTTCAGTACAATATTTATTAGTCAGGTAGGGATCAATCTTCCTTGCAGGTCTAGTTCTTGTGTACGATTTGTACATGAAATTATTGGCAAAATCTTTTTTATGTTTTTCAAATTCAGCGCGCACGCTAAAGAGCAATGGAGCTTCTGATTGAAATAAAGTGTTGAATTCGTTCAAACACCTTAGCGCATATTTCAGAAATAAAAAGAATGGAGATGTCAGCGAAGGCTCTAGAAATTTTATAATTGTCGAAGTTTCTTTTGACTGATCGTCTTCATACTCTTCTTTAAAGTAGAGAATGAGCGCTGGCAATTGTTCGAGGACTCGCAGTACACATTGCTCCAATGACAACCAGCGGGTCTGTCCGGGAGAAAGAATCGAGTGTGGCAACTTTGACGAGCTCTTGAAAGGCATCAAATGACCGTCTTCTAGCCAAACTTCGGCTAAAGTGCGCGTATAAGCTACGCAACGTCGATTGGGAGTGCCTTACAAGCGTATGACGCAACTAAATGTATCGAATGGCACGAGCATTTGATGGTAACTATGCCCGGGATGTTTTCGGACAATATGGTGGAAACTGAAGGGTGCCTACCATACATGACATTACAGGTGTCTGAGCAAAATCCAATAAGCCTAATAAAAAAACAAAAAACAAAACAAAACAAAAAAACATTATATACTGCGAAGAGAAGGAGAGATAAAGCCTACTTGCTAAATGGCCTTCTGGCTCCTTCGAAGTGGCCTATGACTGTCGTCGTTTGGCCTATTGACCTCGACTAGTGGCCTACTGTATAGTTAGTTTTGGTTACTAGGTTAGATTAGGTTAGGCTAGGTTAGATTAGATTAGGTTATGTAGAGAGATTAGGTTAAGTTAGGTTAGCTATATAAGATAGGCCATTCCCGTCGGGGTCAATATTTCCAATGACAACAGTCATAGGCCATCTTCCGAGAAGCCAGTAGGCCATTTGACAAGTAGGTCTTATCGAGCTCAAAAGCCTATGCTTAATGTAAATATGTAAATATATCCATATCGAGAAAGAGGTATTTGAAGGGAATTAAGTTGTTGAATTATGGCATTGGACAAGCAATCTGCCGTAGCACCATCCATCACCAGCATATCCAGTAGATGTACAGCCGAGGTTAGAGTTTCGCTATCATAATATTGGATTAACACAGCCAATTGGATGTCAACTTGAACATCCGTTGTCTCGTCAATTATTCTTGAAAAAAAAGTTTCACGGAGAGTGGCGGCCAACCGTAATTTTATTCCCATTCCAAAGCCTGTAATATAAAAGCATTTTTTAAAATATTTACATAAATAATTATGTATGGTCAGTACCATCATTTATGATTGCGGTTGCCTTGGTTCTACCGAGATGCATATGTTGCGTTACTTCGTCCTTAGCGTACAGCTTTTTTTCTACTGGTACAAGCGCATCTATAAAACTTACGGCAACGTTCCGGTCGGCCAGAAGGCAACAATAAGTCATTTCCATTACTGCCACTCGTTCTTTGCTGCCATTAGCAACGTATTTTACCATTTGAACCGTTTCTTTTGACATATTGGCTTTCAACTCGATGGAATTTTTGTACTTGGCCGTTTCAAAGTGGGTTTTTATTTCAGATTTCCCATTTGTTATATATTCATAGCAAGCGCTACAGTACGCCCGCTGGCATTCCTTTAACTCGCAGTATTTTTTTTTAAGTCAAGGCTGAAACTCGGCAAGACCCAACCACTTTTCCTCAAATGGAGGCTTGTACGCGCTAGAAGATGTAGAACGTTTGTTATCTTTTTTCTTCTCGTCCGCTTTTCTTGATGGCAAAGTTGTTGAAGGGTTGTCTGATGGCCCATCGACCACTGTCGGCTCTTAAAAGTAAAAATTACAAAAATTTAGCACTGTTTCAATTTTGTAAAATGTAAATAGAAATAAAATATATATACATCCCATTACCTATAACATTTCTTTGATTCAATTTATTGCTGTAAGTAGTTTTGCCCAATTGGTCCTCTTCGTACTCATTAACCCTGTTGGTTACTGGTACACTTTGCTCACTCGTGTTCATACTCTGGAAATTAACCAGCGATACAATAATAAATGTAAAAGTTTTTGATTATTACAATAACTCAAGCACTTACATCAGTTTGACGTTCCAATGCTTCCAAAATTTCCATATGTGGAGGAGGTACTGGAACGGTCAAAGTTGTTGGTTGTCTAAACTGGCCTGATTAGACAACTTCATTTGATATCGTTGGAACTTGTTATTTAAAAAAATAGTCAAGTCTTTTTGTTTCAAAATTGGCTTTGTGGGCTTTTGTTTTTTGAAGGAAGGTTCACTAGAATACTGAAATGGAAAATCTTTGGTCTTGTCGCAAACAGATTCATGACTGCGCTTTGGGATTGTCTCAGCCACGATACTGATGGCAACATCGTTGACTGCCAAGTTTTTGCTAGAGTCTTCTTTCAGTTCTTCATTGGTATCAATTTCAAATAAAACTGAGCCATTTTCATTATATCTAATAGCGACTTACTCAACAATTTCAGATGCACCGCCATCTGAAGTTGTTTTTTCAAAAAGATCATCAAGACCGCTTTCAAGACAATCAAGCAATGCCCCTATGGGATTTTCTAGTAATTTCCCGATAGGGATTCTATCAAAACTCGCATTTCCCAACCCCCTGATACAGGCACCCCTACCCTTCTACAACGACCGGCGGATCGACCGACACTTTTTCTGAGACTTTACCCCAGAGATGGCGCTGATGGCGCGGCGATTTCAGGGGTGTCCGCACTAATCTTTCGTTCGTTTTTTTATTTTAGATGCTGTGCCACTGAGATTGGTCTCCATTTGTAGAGGAAATAACGCAGCAGTTCCCGTTTGAGTCCCCGTTTTTATCGGCTGAACGACGAAGGAGTGTGGAGCAGTTTAGTCGGCCAACTCGAGTCGATTTCAGGGTCTCGTACGTATCCTTTATACGTTTTCTTATTTTAGATGCTGCGTCGCAAAACTTGACGTCACGTTGTAGACGAGATAACGCGGAGATTAACGAAGGGGTACTGTCAATTATCAGCTCAACAATAAAGGAATGCGGAGCAATCTAAGAATGACTCGACGTTTCTGGAGATTTTTTTTCAGAGAGATGGCGCGTCGGTCATGAAGATAGGGAAAAATCAGGCCGTGAAGTTATTTTTCAAGGCGAGGCTTTGTGCGTCGCCCGGCAACGGACAGGTTTTTTCACAGGCCGTGTAAGCTCCATTGTTTCGATCATGGTCGTCTACATAAAAAGGGGCAACTACGGAACGCCGTTTGATCCACTTTTTAATAGACAACTCTTTTTCGATAGTTGTCCGTTTATTTAGCAAATAAATAAAAAACTTATACTGCCATGTAGCGATTTCGATAGACGACGCCTTCAAGGGAGGAGGAGTCTATAACATATTGAATTTATCGATCGATTGTTAGGCCGATTTCGATCAGCATTGTGTAGTTAATGAATGACAACTTGACGAGATCTCGACACGCAAGTTGGAAGTGTACGCGTGTTTGCACCTCGATGAGCTTTGCATAATAACAAAGCTCCGTTGGTGAGCGTATTGATTAATAAAGGTATTTAAGGCATTATCCAATTAGTCATGCCTTAATGTCTCACTTTGTAGGCAGCTAGGTGAAGTCCTTGAGTGCCTCAAGAAGGAATCGCCGAGCATCGTCATACAGGTAAAAGTCATGGAAGTTTTTTTGTTTAGTTTTACATGTTCAATAATTTGATTTTGTTTTGTTTTAGCAGTATTTTTTCCTTCAACAATTAATCTTGCATCTCCAACCGTGGAATAAGTTACATGTGACTCGAGACAATCAAACAGTGCAATTGCAACAATATAATTAGTCAGCGGTAAACAACACATTCTATCTGAGAATAGTTTAGACTTTTTGAGTGTATCTTTTGTTTATCACATGTTGCATTTTAATTACTGTTATTTTTAAATTTATATACATGGTTTTTCTTGGACTAGATATAAATTTGCCATATCTTCATGCCAACCACAAGGATTCTGCTTTTGCACACACCTTCATTATTAATGTGTTTCTTCAGGTATGGTCACTATCAGCAGCTTTACACACAGTGTGCATCGTGAATACACCAATCCCAGAGAAAAAATTCCAATGGAAAATATTGAGAATTTCTGCCCTTCTATCCTGAACTACACAATGCTGGTTTGTACAAATAGGCATAAAAAAACCTATCAACAGTATTTTTAAGAGGCAGTTTGCTTTAGCATACAACTCTATGGCATGTTGATATTAGCTAAATTTTTATTATTTATAGGATTAGACGGTACAAAAAATTCTTCTCTCGGAAGTTTATGACTTTGGACTTGCTTGAGATGACCCTTGAGCCAAGAAGCTTTTCCTGCTTCGTGTGGACAGGAATATTAGAGGCATTGATGTCTGAAACCAACAAGTGTCTTGCAAAGAAAGTAAAAAGAAACACTGATGTTGGTCATCCTCTGAGTGATGCTGAAGCCTGATAAGAAGAAAGAATAGTATGAGTATTTGCTGCATCATTACTATTATAATTTGTATCTTTTAGGTATCTTATTGATCAATAATTGGTTCTATTCATGGGAAAAAGAATGCTGTGTGGGAGAAACAGGATCACAATTCAGTAGGTGTTTTACAATTTTAAATGAGTTCATTAAATAGAAATTTTTAAACATTCATGCTTTGTTTCCTTAATGTAGATAAAATAATCGCAATTCTTGGTAATAATTCGCGAGAAATATGCTAATAGGGTTTCGCTGTGTTAAGTAAATGTATCAGCAAGAATAGTATACCGATGCACATTTTATTTCTTTAGTTTAAATTCGCAATCATAGTGAGTTCGAAGAGGATATTGATTGGGGTTTGGTGGAAAAAACTTGTCCGAAATCTTCCATCCTTTTCCGGCTTCTCTTAGCCACGCCCCGGGTAAATTCCCCGGGGGTTTAAATGCAATTGAGGCAGTGTCCCGGCTTGTCTTGGTTGATGGTAAGTGGAGGTACTGCCTTAAACTACTGACTACTACCTAAACAATACAAATATTTAAAAATATAAATTTTGTACTTCTTAATTTCGTGCATGTACAGTATCCTGCACAAAAATCCGAACACCGATTTAATTTTTTAAAGCCACCTATTAGCGGGGTAGCGGGTTTTTTGTTTTTTTGTAAAGGGGGAGGGTAGAGGGGGGTGATGGACACGACAGGGCAGGGTTGGGTAAGTCTAGACCTAAAAAAATGCCTTAAGGTATTACGCTTTAAGGCAAGTTACAGGTCAGGACATTTTTGCAACCCCCAGGGTGGTGTGTGTTTTTTTTACGACAGTTGGAAATTTAGGGCTTGGGCTTGGTAATGTTGCTTACCGAAACAATTTAGCTTATGTCATGTTCCAGTTGCCTGTAAATATTTACGTCGCTGTCAATGGCGTAGGTGTAGCGTTCTTGAATGTGATGCTGGAGATCGGTGTTCGATTCCAGATGAGGTAATGAGTGAATATGGTTATTTTACGAGAAATTCTCGATTCCAGATGAGGTGATGAATTATTGTGGTTTGCTTACGAGAAATTCTCGTTCATATATAAAACAAGTTTTCATAGAACAATATGTGCTTTTTTTGTTTATTAAATAACTTCAAAAATAATAATTCACTTCGTTCTAAAAAAATTAATATTCCCAGCATATTCGAATGAAAATATCATCAAGATACGAAATGTTTCGCAATTCCTTATCGGGAATCGAACACTGATTTACGGCGTCGCAATCAGATGCTCTACGCATATGCCATCGGTATCGATATAATTGTGCACAGGCAGCTCTCTAAATTATTTTGGGTAAGGAATATTACACAGCCAAAATCCAACATTTCCAACTGTCGTTTTTAAAAAACACATCACCCTGGGGGTTGCAAAAATGTCGCAACCTGTTACTTGCCTTAAAGCGTAATACCTTAAGGCATAAAAACAAAATTTCTAGACTTACCCAACCCTGCCCTATGTGTCCATCACCCCGTCTACCCTCCCTCTTAAAGAAAAACAAACAAAAACCCTTTACCCCGCCAATAGGTGGCTTTAAAAAATTAAATCGGTGTTCGGATTTTTGTGCAGGATACTGTACTTCGCATGTTCTTTGAACACTTGTCTTTTATACCAATGGTAAACCAAGGATTACACTATACAAAACTGACCTTTAAGAATTGAAATCTTACACTGCTGATTTTTCTGATGATCTGGTACTGAGAATTTCGGATTGTGTTTGAATTACCACCGATAAGTGAAGCAATCCTATAATTGATAATTTGCTGTTATACATACTTGAATCTCATACTTACGAGAGTTCTATTTACCTGCAAAATGATTTTGTACACAATCTTTGTATATATCGTTTTATCTGATATATTGGAATGATAACACAGATTTTATTTTGACTCATTCGGGTATCGATCCCTAAACTTTTAGCGTACATTGCCGATGCTCAACCGTTGAGCCATGAGTTATATTCAATATTGCACTAATATTAGAAGGCAGGAAAAGATAATATTGTAAAGGCAATTTTTATACGCTCGTAAAACTAGTGGTAAGGACGAGGATTCAAATCCCAAATTTATTCGATCTTTTCAGTTGAAAGAATGCCTAGTACAATCTTATACCATTAATATTGATCAAGCAGTATGCTTTAGGCTCCTGCAAAGAATGCCAGCGGTTAAACTCCGTTGCAAATTGTCCAAGTAACAAAATACGCATTCACGCCAACAAATCAAATTAAACAATTTATTTAAATTTGTTATTGGATATTATTTTAAACATGGCCAAAATATCCGTTTTGGTTTTCTTAAATTGGCAGGAAAAACCTAAAGCTGGAGAACTATACATTTGTTTCTCGTTACTAGTTTGGTAAATTGGTAAAATGAAACGACATATGACCTGTTACTTTAGATCAATTATTTTCACGAGTAAAGATTGATTCCACAATCTTCCACTTCTCAGACAGACACCTATCCAGACAGGATGGGTGATAGATGATATGAAAAGTTGATTCATTAAAAAATTTATATTTTAGTTTATTGTTTGCAGAGTCAGAGTGACACAATGAGTGAGACAATGTGTGGAATTTAATATTCAAGCCCACGAAACCCCAGCTTTCCTTCTGCTTCAACAAGGCAATAAAGAAATTATAATTTCGGGAGGAAAACATTGAAACTCAAAACAAATCAGACATTTTTTAGCTGGCTTTTTTGCTTAATTTTATTATTAAACTTAACTTTTGAAAACATGAAGTGTATACATATGTTTAGGGCCAAGTTAATGAAATGGTTGAGTTGAGTCAAATATGAATTTTACATTACTTTTCAACAGGTCCCACTGAAGTGGGAAGGCTATACCCTTCCCACTTTTTCATTTTTGGCCAAATTTCAAATTTTGCTTAAAATATATGATTTCGATTCAGAATGGCATGAAAATCACACAAATCAGGTTTATTTTTCTATTGGTCTTATAATTTTTTATTTAAACGTTAAAAACCATAAATTAAGTTGGGGCCCTAACAGCACTGTTTTCGTTAATTTTTAAAACGGCTAATTTAACGAGAAAACCAATGACTAAATCGAAATCAGCGTGCAATTTTGATTATGCCGTGTGATTTTTTGAGAATTTCACGAGAATTCGTTTTTAGCCGATTTTGACAAAAGTGGGAAGACTATACCCTTCCCACTTTTTCATTTTTGGACAAATTTCAAATTTTGCTTAAAATACATGATTTAGATTCAGAATGGAATGAAAATCACGGAAATCAGGTTTATTTTTCTATTGGTCTTAAAGTTTTTCATTTAAATGTTAAAAACCATAAATTAAGTTGGTGCGCTAACAGAACTGTTTTCGTTAATTTTTTAAATTGCTAGTCTAAAGAGAAAACCAATGATGAAATCGAAATCAGCGTTCAATTTCGATTGTGCCGTGTGATTTTTTGGAGAATTTCAAGAAAATTCGTTTTTGGCCGATTTTGACAAAAGTGGGAAGGCTACACCCTTCCCACTTTTTCATAATTGGCATAATTTCAAATTTTGCTTGAAGTACATGATTTAGATTCAAAACGGAATGAAAATCACGGAAATTAGGTTTATTTTTCTATTGGTCTTAAAGTTCTTCATTTAAATGTTAAAAACCATAAATCAAGTTGGTGCGCAAACAGAACTGATTTCATTAATTTTTTAAACGGCTAGTCTAAAGAGAAAACCAATGACGAAATCGAAATAAGCGTTCAATTTCGATTATGCCTTGTGATTTTTGGAGAATTTCAAGAGAATTCATGTTTGGCCGATTTTGACAAAAGTGGGAAGGCTTCCCCTTCCCACTTTTTCATAATTGGCATTACTTCAAATTTTGCTTAAAGTACATGATTTAGATTCAGAATGGAATGAAAATCACGGAAATGAGGTTTATTTTTCTATTTTTCTTATAGCTTTTCATTAAAATGTTAAAAACCATAAATCAAGTTGGTGCGCAAACAGAACTGATTTCGTTAATTTTTTAAACGGCTAGTCTAAAGAGAAACCCAATGACGAAATCGAAATAAGCGTTCAATTTCGATTATGCCTTGTGATTTTTGGAGAATTTCAAGAGAATTCATGTTTGGCCGATTTTGACAAAAGTGGAAAAAATTTAGATTCAGAATGGAATGAAAATCACGCAAATCAGGTTTATTTTTCTATTTTTCTTATAGCTTTTCATTAAAATGTTAAAAACCATAGATGAAGTTGGTGCGCTAACAGAACTGTTTTCGTTATTTTTTGTAACGGCTAGTTTAACGAGGAAACCAATGACGAAATCGAAATCAGCGTTCATTTTAGATTATTCCGTGTGATTTTTGGAGAATTTCATGAGATGTCGTTTTTGGCCGATTTTGACAAAAGTGGGAAGGCGGGATGAAGGCGGGGATGATTACCACACGCTTCATAGGACATGTATACGGAGTCTGTTTTGCCGGAAGAGCAAACGGTTTCCGAGATATTATGGTGAATGGGCAACCAGGCCGTACCCTATCGGGAACTTCCTGAACGGAGTGAGGGCCCCTAGTGATAAGACATTTTCTGCCATTTTAAAGCTTTCTTTTAAATTCAATATCTTTTCAATTCATCGTGCTTTTAATTATATCACCAGGTAATGCAAGATAACGTATAAGTACAGTATCCTGCACAAAAAGGTGAACACCGATTTGTTTTGAAAAAGCCATCTGTGGGTAGAAAATATTAATAATTTGCTCTGTATACTACTAACGCAAAAAAGCTTCGAACGCGGATCTCCCGCGTCGCCGACGGAAACGTATCCAATAAAACACTAACAATTTAGAAACAGATAGCTAGCAACCTGATAAAAATAATTTTGTGTTTTCATATGCTACCCGATTACCCGACCCGATAATGACAATAACGAGTAATGGAAAGACTCTATTTTGTATTGTAAAAATTGTTCCACTTAGCCGGGGGGTAGGGGAGTCTACCGATGATACAGTCTACACTTTTTTCCAGACACTTAATACCTAGGGCAAAAAAAAAGTGTCTGGACTGACATTACCCAACCCCCCTTATGATGATTTTGCGCCAAAACCGCCCTACCTCTCCTTAAAACGTAAACTATTAATATTTTCTACCCACAGATGGCTTTTTCAAAATAAATCGGTGTTCACCTTTTTGTGCAGGATACTATACGTCATTAACGTGACAAGCAGCCGAAATTCAAAAGGCCGTATAGCAGACTACGCACCATCATTATAGGATTAGGCCATTAGGCATTAGCCATTTATATGGTCAAGTAGAGTCCCCTACCGGCGGATCAGCAAAATTTGAAAGATAAATAGCAAATAATTGTTCGTCAAGGAAGTTTTCGGCCTTTGGCAGTATGAATTTCCAAAAAGTGTTTTACCCTAAGAAAAGGGTAAAATTCGGTCAAAAAGTCGTTTTACCCTACAGGGTCCCTGTTTACCCTGTCTTGAAAAACGACCATCAAAAACCCTAAAAAAGAGTAATTAATTACCCTGTTCGTGGCAGCCCTGGTGTTTTAAGATAGCTTTTACGGCTGGAAGCCATTTTTTTATCGAAATAAAAACATGGCCGCCAGCCACAATTTCTCTCTTAAAATAGAAAGGTGCTTTCATAAAACAGTAGGGGGTACGCGTCAGTCACTTGCTCTATTACACGGTAAAAAATTTGAACCCCACTTAGGCCTACTTGTAAGTGGGAAAATGTAAGTCCCCACCTATTTAGTGGGGTACCCCTCAAATTTGTGTACTGGTACAGTATCCTGCACAAAAATCCGAACACCGATTTAATTTTTTAAAGCCACCTATTGGTGGGGTAAAGGGTTTTTTTTTTGTTTGTTTTTCTTTAAGAGGGAGGGTAGACCCATACCCACGAGAGGGTAGATGGACACATAGGGCAGGGTTGGGTAGGTCTAGAAATTTTTTTTATGCCTTACGGTATTACGCTTTAAGGCAAGTAACAGGTCGGGACATTTTTGCAACCCCCAGGGTGGTGTGTTTTTTTTAACGACAGTTGGAAATGTTGGACTTAGGCTGTGTTATATTCTATACCCAAATAAATTAGATAGCTGCCTGTGCACAATGTTGTCAATACAGATGGCATATGTGTAGATGCTCTAATTGCGACGCCGTAGATCAGTGTTCGATTCCCGATACGGAAATGGTAAAATATTTGGTATCGTTATAACATTCTTCATTCGAATTTGCTGGGAATATTAATTACTTCAAAACGAAGGGGTTTATTATTTTTTAAATTATAAAATTTAAAAAAAAACACATATTGCTCGATAAAATTTTTTTTTTCATATATAATCGAGAATTTCTCGTAAGGTATCTTTAATTATTTAACACCTCATCTGGAATCGAACACCGATCTCCAGCATCACACTCAGAAACGCTACAACTACGCCATTGACAACGACGTAAATGTTCACAGGCAGCTGAAACATAAGGTAAATTGTTTCGGTAAGAAACATTTCTAAGTCCAAGCCCTAAATTTCTTTTTTCACCCTGGGGGTTGCAAAAATGTCCCGACCTGTAACTTGCCTTAAAGCGTAATACTTTAAGGCACTTTTTTTTAATGTCTAGACTTACCCAACCCTGCCCTGACGTGTCCATCACCCCGTCTACCCTCCCCCTTAAAGAAAAACAAACAAAAAACCCACTACCTTGCCAATAGGTGGCTTAAAAAAATTTAATCGGTGTTCGGATTTTTGTGCAGGATACTGTACACGAATGACTACACTTATATTTAAGTGTATCAGTACACTTATGGGTATCGTGGGCCTAAGTGTACCCATAAACTGTACACCAATTCGTGGGTAAAATAGTGGGGCCTAAGTGGGGAGTATGAAAGTGTACTCAAATTTAGCACACTTTCGTGCGGTTTCGTGCACCAAATTCTACCCAAATACATGGGATATAAGTGGGGTTTTCGAACGTATAATAAAGAGATAAAATTTGAATTCAGAAAACCAGAGCTGTATTTTAAATGGAAAATACTTGACCAAAATATTAAAAAAAAACAGCGAAGAAAAACAATGAAAAACAAAACAAATTTGGGTGACAACAGCGAGTACCCAGGGAACATGTTATAAATTGCTTGGTTACAGTACCAAACCATCCGTTTTAGAAATGACGTTCCTGTACATTAACTTGTTAAAGCAAATGAGGGCTAAACTTCTATTAAGAAAAGCTTAAAACAATGAAAAAAAGAGCCACAAAAAAATTTAAAAAAAAGTGAAAATATTACTCGTTGCTTGGTAGACGTAGAACTTTCAAAGCAATGTCATCTAGTGTGTTTACGAAATCCTGTTTGCTAGCGTTGATTTTGCCTTTGTTTGGAAAAATACCGTAAACATATTGTTACGAAAAAATAAAAAAAACTTGTCAAGATACGACGGATATTCAAGACCAAAGACAAAAAAGCTGGCGAACAAGCAGTGAAATGCCGTATAACAGTAACAACTAACCGGTATTGCCGTCTGGTCAACTACCAGAAAATAGGTAATAGGATGTTGGATAGTTCCCACAACTATAAGAAAAGGCTGCTTGTGGTAAACCACATCTTTTTGTTGTGCTACCGTTGAAATGTTTTCATTTTCCTGCATAGATAAAAAATTAGCTTTTACCGTTTCCAATATGTAATAGAAAACCATAATACCTTGATGAAGTGAAATAATTGCCGCAACTTTGAATCAAAACCTACTTTTTTAACTTTATAAATCGCAGGCATCAGGCGCATAATCAAAATCAATGCAGTTATACAATCTATTAATAGAAATTTAAAAAAAATAACTTGCACTAGTAATAAAAATAAATTCATATTCCTGAATCTTACCATTGGTGCAGTTGGGAATTTCTTCCCCAGTTCGTTTCGCCAACAACAATAGAGCTTGAGAAAACTTGTCAAGAAGTTTTTCCCTCGTCGTTGCCTCTGTGATGTGGGGATACTTAGCGTGGAAATCCCTAAATATCTAACAAGAAAAGCGTTGCGTTTGGTAAAAATTAAGTGAATAAACTTTTTTCTTACCAGTGATCCATCATCTACGTCAACGAACGACGAACGAACCTAGGATATTCAATTAAAAAATCTGATGCAGACTTAAAGATGGTTGATGCCTGCTTCTACCGATACCAGAAGGTCTTGTCCATATATTCATAAATCTTTGTTGTGTATTTCAGGAAAGTTGGGGCGTGGCGTTTCATCCAAGATATCTACAGTGGCTACCTAAAGTATCGGAACGCGCGAGAGAACCTTATGGGAAAAGGCGATTTTCTCGGCGCTCCTAAATACAGCGCATTCGTCGGAAAGCGACCAATTTTTTTTTGTAGGGAGTTGTAGGGGTCAGCTATTAGGGGATTTTTTTTTTAATTTTTTCAATGTTGGGAAGGGGTCTTTTTAATCCGAGCCCTAAGTATCGGAACACGCGAGAGAGCCTTATGGAAATGTGTCTACTTTTACGACCTATTATTAGTGAACTATTTGTAATAAAACTACGGGAAAAGATGCAAAAAACAAAACTATGCTAGTTCTACAGTACACATCATTTTCAAATTTTTTCATTTAAATTTAACCCAATGAATTTCAATTTGAAAATCCAATCAATTTCCAATCAAGAAATGAAATAAAGAAGCAAGCAAAGGTAAGCAACTAATCATAGATTAACATTGAAGCTATATGTGGTAACAAAAATGTGTTGTAATAGGTGCTGCTAGAAAAAAAACCTAAGGATTACAAACTCAGTAAGTTTCATCAATGGCATGACTTTGTGTAACTTAATTTTTCTTACAATTATTTATTTTTCTTTCAGATACATGTGTGATTGGTGTGCTATGGAATTTTGGCAGTTGTGTTGCAGGCAAAAGCTTGGTTGGTCAGATGGGCAGTGGCTGGCTGAGTATGTAGCCTAATTGAGCTTAACGTTAGCAGGTGGAAGCTTGACGATGGCAGTTGAACACTTGATTAAAGCTTCCAGTTGCTTGATTGTGGCAGGTCACAGCTTTAATCAAATTTTTTCTGAAGGATCTGGCTTTGTCTGATTGGATTGGATTCTGAAGGTCATGGCTCAATCGTTACTCTCAGAAGTCTAACTGAGTTCATGGCTTGATTATTCATGCTTGGCCGTGGCAGGTCATAGCTTGATTGCAAGTTCATTGAGAAGCTTGGCTGTGGCAGGTCATAGCTTGATTTTGATACCAACCTTATGTAGCTTGGCTATGGCAGGTCATTGCTGATTGAGAATTGCTATAAAGCTTGGCCGTGGCAGGTCATTGCTGATTCAGAGTTGGTTATTAAGCTTGGCTGTGGCAGGTCATTGCTGATTGAAAATTGTTGTGAAGCTTGGCTGTGGCAGGTCAATGCTGATTGCAAATTGTTGTGAAGCTTGGCTGTGGCAGGTCATTGCTGATTCAGAGTTGGTTATGATTTTATCTGTCATAACTTGATCATATCTTATTGTGCTTGGATTGTGACAACTCAATCAACGTTAACAGAAATGCAATAGGTATGTACAATATTAACATTTACGATTTACAAACTTTACATAACCAAGGATCTTTTTCGTTTACAGGGAAATTGTCAATTTACATTGTGTGGAACCATTCAATAGACAAAGGAGTTTCATGTTTGTAACTATAATTAACATTTACGATTTACAAACTTTACATAACCAAGGATCATTCTCGTTTACAGGGAAATTGTCCATGCACATTGTGTGGAACCATTCCATACACTGTTCACACTCAATCATCTTCCATTCCCTAGATGGTAACATGTATGCGGTTCTCCGGCAGTGGCAAAAGACAGATTCGGAAACAACCAGTTCCTTGCGAGTCCGTTTTACTCTGCATAAGGTGGAGGGAAAAGGAGATAGCTCGCCAGAGGTAATACAGTTATCAAGGTGATTTCGTAGTTCATGAGGGTCGTAGAGAGAAAATGCTGGATCTTGCCCGTTCGCCAAACTTGTAGCAAAGGCTATGGCAAAGACACCACAGTCAAAACCATTACCTTGCCACTGGCAAGTTTTAATGACATAAGTCATCTCTTTTTCAGGTGTTTTCAGAAGAGATGATATACAGCTTAAAATGTGTTTCGACCGCCAATTACTTCCCGCCATGCTGTCATACACCAGGACATAATTCGGTTGGCTAAAACCTTTGGCTACCAACACCCAGTGGTCTGATCCGTCGTGAACAATTTGCATCCATTGTGGACCATTTGCCTGAGGAAATGTAAGTGAACCGCCCATGGTGCAGCAGTATAATCCACCAATTTCAGGGTGTTGTTGTTTTAGAATTTCCATTGCTCTATTTATGTATCCAGATGATAGCTTATTGGTTTTGGTGAGGGGATGGACCTCATCAAGAAAACGCATGGGCGGTTCAATCCTGTCACGTCTGGAGAAGCAAGCAGCAGGTAACCATTCCTGTTCATACGTGAAAAAATATGAACACATATCTCTTGTTAAATGCTTTAATGCAATGCAATTACCTCATTAGGTATAACCACTACGTCAGGTGATGATGCAATGGGAAAATTGTCGGGGAGCAACGCTTCGTCAAGTCCCGCATCTTTATTGGTTAGCATCTCTTCTGTGGCCAATAATTCCTCTTCCTCGGCTAAGAGCTCATTTACAATGCCCGATTCTTCTGCGTCAACTAGATGTCGTTTCTTGTGGTATGAAGAAAAATATCCGCCATTATTTCTAGTCCGACCTCTCTTTTTTGGAGCTGTTGGAAGATGGAGGGCCGCGCACGGATGAGGTAAATCCTAAATTAAACAGTATATAAATACAAGTTTTGATAAATTGTTATTATGATTTACCTTTTTCTCTGTAGCATCTGGTAAACTGTTTTCTTCAGCAGCAGACTCAACGTGAACTGCCAAAGATGTGGATGGATCATCATGTTCGAGAGAAACGGAATCTCCTACAAAAGTAGGACAAGGACTAGTGCTAATAGCAGAAGAAATCGGATTCTGCATTATCGCAACTGGCTGGTCTCTTTTAATCAAAGAATGTATCTCCCGAAAAAGATGCATTTTTTGATTGAAGTCTGGTGATGACAGCACACTGATAGTGTCGGCCAGTTTCTTAAAGAAGATCATGGCCTCATTAAACTGGTCCTTTTCAGTGATAGGGTTGTTCTTGGGCTTCGTTGGAATTAAGCCAGTTGGAGATGTTACCACTGCATCAACGATAACATCATTCTGGATAGAGTAAGTATTAATTAATAACAAAGGTTCACTTTACATAACAAATAAATTTTTTTACCTCTAGACATTGATTCTGCCAGTGATTCAAGAAAGATCCAGCAGAAATTTCAATATTGTCCTTCAGATGGAAACTAATGATGTGGCGACAAGGAAGGCCAAAGGACATGAAGAACTGACAGGTACAGCCGGTCAGATCGCAATTCAACTGATAAGTTGTTTTGCGAGACGCAATGCTGTAGGTCGACGATTCCTACACATAAAACAGGTAGAGAATATATTTTATTTTAAAAATGATTTGCAGTACTTACTTCGTTGAGAAAGAAGTCATATTTAGGTCTCATGATTTTCATTTCTCCTTTTAGTTTGCTCCATGCATAAGGCGAGATGGACTTCGCATAGTTTTGAAGCAGTGGATGCTTAGATTTTGTTGAAAATCTAAGCTCCCGGATGTTCTGCTTCATTGGCCTATCACTTAGGCGAAGCAGAACTATGTTAACCAAGGTTCTGATTACATCTAGAAGTCGCTTGGATTTTTGAAGTACATCCTTGATGGTGTGGTGAAAGCTAAAGATAACGTTTCAGTTTAATCGTAAATTAATATTTATTGTGATCATTGTTACCGTTCTAGGCGTGTTCCTACTGATGCAACCTTGCATGAAATTCCTCGTAACCTGGCTGTAGGTTTTGCATGAATGAATGTTGTATCCAATATGAGACGACGAGAAACCAGGTGTGGGAGATAAATGTGCGGTTTCTAGAAAGATAGAGGGAATCAGTTTGTGTTACATAATAAGTTGTACAACGGGTAATACCTGGGGTTGCAGACACACACACAAAAATGTGAAGAGAGTGTGACTCGTACAGTAACTGGACAACACTAGAGGACAATCAGACCTGAGGGAAGGGACGCACAGATTAGGACCAAATATATGTATAATAAATATAAGCAAATATTACCCGAATCAGTAATGATAGACAAATATCAAAGGGGGGCCGAGAAAGGCAGATAAATTCCGGAGCCGAGATGGCGACTGGACACAAATCAGTATTTAGCACGGGTACACAGAATACAACTTATAATATTATATACCTGGGGTAATGTATGAAAAGGGGACAATAACTTTCAACGATCTGAAGGATTTAACTCTGAGAATGAAGAAGAAACTAGAAACATGAAAGTGTGACGTTCTTGACTCTGACAGGTCTGCCACACTATTTCGCAGACGAGAACGTCAGAGAGAGGGAGAGGGCTAAAGAGGGGGAAGGAAAATAAAGAAAGTGGAACAATGGCTCAGGGTTGCCAGATTAATGATTATTAGGTTTCGGCGATCCAAGGCGGTTGGTCGTATTATTTCCAAATGTTTGGAGTTGACGACGCCCAAGAGAAGACCACTTATCTGTGATGTTGAACCAATTGTCCCGAAAGGAAGCCGTGACACAGATACATCTACACTCAGCAAACGATCACAAGATGAATCAAATTCATCCTGTGTAGTGGCAAATAGAGCTGCACGAAAATGCTGTTGTATCTGATGCTTCTTCTCTTTTCCCAGGTTTTTCAGCTTTATCAGCTTCGCATCCACTGCTTTCAGGACATGGAAATGACATAGGATGTGTGTTGCGCTGGTGAAATATTTTGCAAGAGCAGCGATCTCTGCGCAGTCCTTATCCGTAACCGTTACAGTTGTAACGGAAACATCATTGTTCTGCAAAGTAAAATAAAATTATTGTTTTGTAAACGATTATGTTAATCATAATAATATTACCCCAGAAAAAAGTTGCAGGCATGTTGCAATTGATTCCACAGTTTCTTCCTTCATGAAGAACATCGCGACAGGCTACCCGTCGCCATTGTTATCCTCTATTAAAAGATGATAAAGGGAAAAGCCAGCCTTGGTGGTTTTGTAAGTGCAGTCTAATTCTATTACATTACCGTATGTTCTGTACATTTGCCGCTGCTTTTCCAGCTGGATTTAAATTGCGGCCACCTCTCCGTCAGCATCATGTAAAACCTTAATAACATTGTTTTCTTCTTTCTGCAGGTCCATCAGATAATCAACGGTATCTCTCCATTCATTATCTGACTTCCCTGTCAATGCCTGTTTGATTTTGATCAGGTCTTTACTGATGAGATGGCTGCCAAATTTATCTGGCAACAGCTTTCTCACTTTAGTGGGTTGAGCACCGACGGAAAGAGTAGCTTCTGCAAAGGCAACAGCCTCAGGTGCCATATGCCTAAAAATCGATAATGAAACAATATATATTAATAAAACTACATTTAACAAAAATCATCTTCATACCTTTTCCTGGCATACGTAGAGACGTGCTCAGCGGAAACGGGGTGGTTCTGGTGGACAACTTCCAATGAGGCAACATAAATTTTTTCCTGCCTGGAACAGAACGTGAATTGTACTTTTACTGGACAAATTTGGGGCATCACATTTTGATTGAGTCTATCCTTTGTCTTGGAGCGATCCCGATGTATCCCGTAATGCGGGCAAACATACGTAAGTCTTTTAAACAACCACTTTTCATCAATCTTATTCTTATTGTTAATGTCTTTGTTATAACTCACAACACTCTGAATAGGTTTATCACGGCGCAAATACACACTATCTTCCACCTCGACTTTCTTGATAAAGAGTAAAATGTCTTCTACACTATCGAATAAATGATTTTTGCTCAGTGAACTAAGGACGGACATTCTTGTATGAGAAACGGACACGGATTGAGTTCCTTCTCTGGTTGTCTCCTTCCGTTTCTTTGCTTCCGTCCGTCTTTCCATCCATTGGTTCGCAGCATTTCAAAAGGGTTACACCTGTACCTTCCCTTGAGATTGCGTAACAAGGTAACTTCAAGCAGGGGTGGTTTATGGCCCTATAGCTGGGCTCAAAGAGATGCCGACGCGCGTAGTCGACGGGGTGAATTGTTTCGTATACCTGCCCGGCTTCACTTATCACCTTTATTCACCTATCATTATATGTGTGTACTGACAATTCCCCTGTGACCGAGTACTTATCTTAATGATGTAAATATAGTAAATTTCTTTTTGAACGTTTATTTTGTTGCAAATAACATGTGACCCACATCGACACCACACTGCATCAAACTAGAAATCAAGCAATGACCTGCCACAGCCAACCGCCCATGCGTTTTCTTGATGAGGTCCATCCCCTCACCAAAACCAATAAGCTATCATCTGGATACATAAATAGAGCAATGGAAATTCTAAAACAACAACACCCTGAAATTGGTGGATTATACTGCTGCACCATGGGCGGTTCACTTACATTTCCTCAGGCAAATGGTCCACAATGGATGCAAATTGTTCACGACGGATCAGACCACTGGGTGTTGGTAGCCAAAGGTTTTAGCCAACCGAATTATGTCCTGGTGTATGACAGCATGGCGGGAAGTAATTGGCGGTCGAAACACATTTTAAGCTGTATATCATCTCTTCTGAAAACACCTGAAAAAGAGATGACTTATGTCATTAAAACTTGCCAGTGGCAAGGTAATGGTTTTGACTGTGGTGTCTTTGCCATAGCCTTTGCTACAAGTTTGGCGAACGGGCAAGATCCAGCATTTTCTCTCTACGACCCTCATGAACTACGAAATCACCTTGATAACTGTATTACCTCTGGCGAGCTATCTCCTTTTCCCTCCACCTTATGCAGAGTAAAACGGACTCGCAAGGAACTGGTTGTTTCCGAATCTGTCTTTTGCCACTGCCGGAGAACCGCATACATGTTACCATCTAGGGAATGGAAGATGATTGAGTGTGAACAGTGTATGGAATGGTTCCACACAATGTGCATGGACAATTTCCCTGTAAACGAGAATGATCCTTGATTATGTAAAGTTTGTAAATCGTAAATGTTAATTATAGTTACAAACATGAAACTCCTTTGTCTATTGAATGGTTCAACACAATGTAAATTGACAATTTCCCTGTAAACGAAAAAGATCCTTGGTTATGTAAAGTTTGTAAATCGTAAATGTTAATATTGTACATACCTATTGCATTTCTGTTAACGTTGATTGAGTTGTCACAATCCAAGCACAATAAGATATGATCAAGTTATGACAGATAAAATCATAACCAACTCTGAATCAGCAATGACCTGCCACAGCCAAGCTTCACAACAATTTGCAATCAGCATTGACCTGCCACAGCCAAGCTTCACAACAATTTTCAATCAGCAATGACCTGTCACAGCCAAGCTTAATAACCAACTCTGAACCAGCAATGACCTGCCATGGCCAAGCTTCATAGCAATTCTCAATCAGCAATGACCTGCCACAGCCAAGCTACATAAGGTTGGTATCAAAATCAAGCTATGACCTGCCACAGCCAAGCTTCTCAATGAACTTGCAATCAAGCTATGACCTGCCACGGCCAAGCATGAATAATCAAGCCATGAACTCAGTTAGACTTCTGAGAGTAACGATTGAGCCATGACCTTCAGAATCCAATCCAATCAGACAAAGCCAGATCCTTCAGAAAAAATTTGATTAAAGCTATGTCCAAAGCTATGACCTGCCACAATCAAGCTACTGGAAGCTTTAATCAAGTGTTCAACTGCCATCGTCAAGCTTCCACCTACTAACGTTAAGCTCAATTAGGCTACATACTCAGCCAGCCACTGCCCATCTGACCAACCAAGCTTTTGCCTGCAACACAACTGCCAAAATTCCATAGCACACCAATCACACATGTATCTGAAAGAAAAATAAATAATTGTAAGAAAAATTAAGTTACACAAAGTCATGCCATTGATGAAACTTACTGAGTTTGTAATCCTTAGGTTTTTTTTTCTAGCAGCCCCTATTACAACACATTTTTGTTACCACATATAGCTTCAATGTTAATCTATGATTAGTTGCTTACCTTTGCTTGCTTCTTTATTTCATTTCTTCATTGACACTTTACGACAGAACACATGAAATAATGACGGCGTCATCGTCGTCATGCTTGCGAATTTAGGTAAGAAACGAAATGAAAAGAAGAACAAACTTGTAACGAGAACAAAAGACGGTCGGAAGGCGCATCTGGGCCTGTAGCCAACGCCATCTGGTTTCTGGGGGGCAATAGCCAAAATGCTATTACCCCCCAGAATCTGGGGGGCCAATAAATTTTTCCATTTTTTACTGTGTACTATGAAGAAGGCAACGAATATGAAAAAGAATAACGTTTTTCTTGGTACACGAACAAACAGCTGTGTAAAATTTAGAAAATCCAACTCAAAATACAATTTGAACATCGATTAATCTGCTGTGTTTCATTCGTATGCATGGGTATATATTCAGTAATCCGCCGTCATGTTAGCATTTTATTTCAAATAGTCATGATTAATTTGAGGCCAAGCATAATTCTACTTAGTATAAACGATAGGGATTAACAATAATTATGATGCACTACAAAAAAGTATAATTAATTAACACTTTCGATGAAAAATAATGAAAAACTTCGAATGTTATTGGAATCCCAATAGTGTAAAACGGTTTAACTTTATTTTCCTAGCGGAATCTTACTGTACATGTATAAAATTTATAGAGAAATGGCCGCATCTACGAGGACTTTCGAAAAATATATGAATTTACAGAAAAATGTAAGAAAACCATAAAAAAATCTTTCATGTAGTTTTTTTGTTTAAACGAAAAGTCCACAAGAATGAGTATGGTACAAGACGGCGATTTTTTTCTTATTTAAAAAAGATTTGACTCTTCTTGCAATCACTTTTATTAGTGTTTTACTTTAAATCATATATGTTTAGAAAGTCTTAGTAAATGCGGTCATTTTGCATCAAGATTTTTTCATTTTGAACAAAATCTCGATTTACAAATAATTTTCAGAGTTTTTATTATATCAAAATACCGCTAATGTCGAAGTTTTTCGTCGTTTTCGTTACTCCATCACCAATTAATTTAATTAATTTTTAATTCTGTTGAAGTACTTTCTATTCTCTAAATTTTCCACTAAGTGAATTTTTATTTTGCGTCAAAATAAACAAAAAATAAATAAAAAGCTACACTGTAATAACGAATAACCACACTTTGGAACGCCGTTTCTGCCACTTTTTTTTTTATAACGTTGCCAAAATTTTTTATAATGAAACATTTATTTTTTTATAATTAAACACTTTTTTTTTATAATGTTGCCAAAATTTTTTTATAATGAAACACTTTTTTTTTTATAATGAAACACTTTTTTTATAACGTTGCCAAAATTTTTTTATAATGGAACAATTTTTTTTAAATAATGAAACACTTTTTTTTTATAACGTTGCCAAAATTTTTTTATAATGAAACATTTTTTTTTTATAATGAAACACTTTTTTTTTATAATGTTGCCAAAATTTTTTTATATTATTTTTATTATTGTTAACAAACTTTGTTTTTGCTTCAGCGAATTGTTTTCAACTAAAGTATTCACGAAGATGGAATAGCACAAGAACCGCCTGCGCTGGAGCATCGATGGGGTCGAACTCGATGCAACTGAAAGGCTGTTTAATTCTAGCTGTAGCCAGCCATAACATGATGATCGCCTTTTTTCCAGAATAGGGAGCTGAAATGGCAGCTGCGTTCGTATTACTTTTTGCTGGGACTTGCAGCAAGTCTGTTAGGATGCGCAGCGTGTATAAGAAACATTACAGGCGGGGAATACCCTGTCCCTCGTAAGGTTTAAGCCAAGAACCTGAAAACTCTAGTGAAAAGAATGCACGCAGATCCTCAGGCGTCTAACGTGCAGGAAAAGAAGTGGGCGAAAGACATGTTATACGTAATAGTACGAGAATTCGTGTTGTGTTTTGTTGCCCGCACAATATCAATCAAAGCGAAACGAATCTCAATGGTTTTTATCCTACTTGACTCAGTTTCTCACTTGTGTGCAAAGCGCTAGTTTCGTCATCTTTTTTTTTCATGAAGACGCAAAGCTTTTAATTCAAAATTCCCCTAACTGATAAATCTCGTAAGAGCAGTGGATTTGAAATTGTTGTTGTGTGAGATCAACGAAGAAAATGTCGTAAAGATAATACAGGGCATGTATTGTTGATATCACATTCCGTTTATTTTGTTGCTTGCCAAAGGTTCATGTAAACAAAATGACACAAGTAGCTGGAAGATGACGTATCACGTATATGTCAACGCTTATCTTTCTTGATAATGACTCGATTGCATTTCAATATAAAATTGAGCCAGATATTACAACAAGGGCGTAAACAGCCATTTGTGGCCGACTTGGAAGCTAGCAACACATTAATAGTTCACGTAATTACTACATAAATTGAAGAAGAAAGCACGAAATTCAACAAGTTCATTTCAGGATGGCAATGCGATTCAGATCTCAAAGGAATTATCCTTCCCGTCTTCTTTCCAACGACGAAGCAGCCCGGCTGGATCAGCTTATTGGCACACACTGTCAGGTAAGGCTTTGAAATTTTCTTTTTAAAATAAATTAAACATGAATGAACAAACACACACGTTATATCACGTTATATCACGTTACATCACACATCTGGATTTGTAAGATTAAAAACTCACACATGGACTTGTGATGGTCTGAATTTTCTTTCGATTTGGCGAACGGAAACAAAACAATATTTACGGGTGCATTGGAAAACCCTTGGAAAGGAGTTTTTGATTTACATCCATAATTGTGCCCTTTGGGATATTAGAACAAACTACTCCTCTTCTTCGTAGAAGTAGAAATCACTGCCATTTGCACCCGTACCACTATGTTATTGATATATTGATGAAAACTCATTTTTAACATGAAGAAGTTGGTTTCTCCCTAAGACGCTGCCGCCGCAGCAGATGTGAGATCTTCGACACATGTGAGATTTTCGCATTTGTGGAGAACGTGCAACGTAGGATGTTTTACTGCTCTTTTCTGAAAGCGCATACACTTAATATTCTCTGACATGATTGGCGTCATCATCGTATCTATAAACGGCCAAAAGAGAAATGTGTGTTAGTTGAAACAACCAAATAACAAATATCGATGCTTACTAAACCATGTAAAGATGCTCTCGTGACAAAATGACAATGACGTCCATGTCAACCTGAGTTGGGTCTCCAGTGACACGATGTGCATCAACCAGTCCCCAAGATCCAACTATAATCTCTTCAGGACTGATCTTCTCTTTTCCACTTTGCTCGACTAGACTGACTATATATAGTCAGCATTAATTCAAAAATCAAATGGTAAGTGCACAGCAGCCGATTCTCTGTGTGCACTTTGGACCCTGTAGCAAAATAACATTTTAAAATGCTTGGAAAACACAGGTCAAAGTATTAAATACTTACCAACTTGTCAGTAAGGGATTTCATCACCACCATCTTCTGCCGCGAGCTCAACGCTACCCACGCATTCCTTTTGCAAACGCGATTCTAGATTTTCAATATGAACTTTTCTGTATTAATACAATAATCAAATGGTAAGTGCACAGCAGCCGATTCTCTGTGTGCACTTTGGACCCTGTAACAAAATAACATTTTACAATGGTTGGAAAACACTTGTCAAAGTATTAAATACTTACCAATTTGTCAGTTAGGGATATCATCACCACCATCTTCTGTCGCGAGGTCACCGCTACCTACTTCACCTCGTTGATCAAAGTCGGTGGCGGTTCGCGTAGTTGTTTGGCGGGAAGTAACAGCTTCTTCTCTACGTGTTTGTTGAAGGCGCACTTGCTCAGGTGCCCGCTTGAGGTAATGTTTTGTTTCAAGTTCTAGTTCACTTAGTTTGACGCCTGTGAACTGCGGAACGCCTTTGATCCCTTCTAAAAATAGAAAACGAAATTAGAAACTAAACTTCGCAAAAACTAAATTTGCAGGATAATACCAAAAACAGCACGGGTGACCGGTGATTTCGCTATTCCTAACTTTTTCACACCGTTGCGTATTTTACCGCCCCAATTGCATGCAGACCTCCCTTGGAAGGAAAAAACAAGCGAATAAGCTCGCTTAATGGCATCGGCTAAACAAGAACCACCAAGTCCACGGATTAAACCTACCTGAAAAGAAAATCAACAGTGATACCAATAATACACTTCAGCAAAACTTACCAGTTGCTTATAGTTGTTGACAGACTGGAGCCTTTCCTCGAATGGACGAATAGCTTCAATCTCAGTGAGCGGTAATGCAAATTGGAGATTACCCCCTTCTTCTTCTGGAAGTATGTTGGCCGTCGAGGGGTTCACCACTGAGGGGTTAGGTGTACGAAGCAAAAATCTTTTGCTAAAAATTTGCGTAAGTTACGTAAATTTTGTTTAATTTGCAAAATTTTTGCTTAATTTGGGTTAAATGTTGCTTAATTTGCGTAATTTGCCTGTTTTTTGCTAAATTTGCCTAAGTTTTACCTAAATTGCGTAAATTTTGCGTATTTCGCGTAATTTTTACGTAATTTGCTTATAATTTGCGTATTTTTCGGCATTCTTGTAATAAATTACTCACACTACACCAATTCTGATTTTCTACCTTTAAATGTTAATTAATTGAACGCTCGAAAAGTTATTAGAAAACATATTGACTTGTGTATTGTTTTAAATTCAACACCGTTACATCCGACAATTTAACAATGCACATATCAAGCTGGGGAGGGGGTACACTGCAAACATAAAAATGACAGGGATGAAAGCCATGAATGGACACCTCGACTGGTTTCAATTTACCCGATAAATTTTGTTTTTTGTTTTCAAAATTATACCAGTGACATAGTGCCCCAACGTTTTCCTCGCCATCCCATTCCAAAATTGTCGCATTCATCTCTTTTTTTGAGGCGGCAGATAAAGCGCTAAATGGCATCACATGACCAATCATAACACGTTTTGTTTTTCTTTTGTTTGCATGGCTAGAATCGGGTTCACACTGGAACACACACCAATCTCCGATTCGTATTTTTTTTTCTCTAGTGTTTTAGCAACTAAAGCTGAAACTTGTAAT
Source organism: Daphnia magna (assembly GCF_020631705.1). Lineage (NCBI taxonomy): Eukaryota > Metazoa > Arthropoda > Branchiopoda > Diplostraca > Daphniidae > Daphnia > Daphnia magna. Next base: position 5,050,849 of record NC_059186.1, on the reverse strand, counting down.
TTGCTTAACGCGTGTTGTCCGGTCGTTTCTTAATTTTCAGCATTTGTGGCTGACTTGGTTTTCTTTGAAACGGATTTTGTCTTCTGAAATTGCTTTTCCAATAACGGCAATGGATTAAAAATAGGTAAATTCCCACACAGTTAAAAGTAAAATGTACACTTAACCCCACTTGCAAGTGGGGAAAATGGAAGTACCCACTTATAAGTGTAGATGCCCACTATTAGGTGTATGCATACACTTAATTATACACCTAAAAATAAGTGTATCCCCCCACTTAGGTACTAAGTGTGTTTAAGTGTACCCTAAAATCCTATACTTATTCCTAGCAATAGGTGTACAAATAGGTGTATAATAAGTTGGCTAAATTTAAGTGTACAAAATTTTTAAAAATAAAAATATTCAATTTGTAGGAAAAAGCATCATCAGACAAGTCTGACCATGCTATATTCTGTATTTAAAAACAAAATGTCTCAATCAAACAAGAAACAGCACAATTTTACACATAATTATGATGAAAACATATTATGAGATAAACACGCTGCTTTTTAATTGGAAATTATTAGACAGCATCAGAAGAATTACCCACATTTTTTGAGGCAATGTTGTCTAGCATGTTAGCAAAAGATTGATTTGAAGGGTTAATTGTGTAACAACTTTCCCCTAAGAATATTTGAAAGACAAACTATCCAAAAAAAGATAAAATTTGCCTAGATGTTTTGGGAATTCCAATCTAAACACAAAAAAAGAGGCGAAGAGGACATTGAATGCCCTTGAGCAATCGCTGCCAAGGGGAATAACACTAAAGTCCAATATCAGGTTAAAAGACAACGGGTGCTCTAGGGATCCAACAACAATAAGGAAGGGCTGCTTATGATGGACAACATCCTTCGCCTTAGCGATCGCTGAAATCGATGCATTTTCCTGTTGATGTAATATAATCACTTCGTCAGATTATGTTGGAATAAAAACTTCATTACTTTTTGTTACCTTCACCAAGTGAAATAGGCGATCCAGTTTGGATTCGAAAGATGCTTTTTTAACGTTATACACTGCTGGCATAAGTTGCAAACATAAAATGAGGGAATTCATGGAATCTAAAACAAGTAAAAAAAAATCATTTCAATGTTATTAAATTTAGTTGCTCGTGTATTTACCATCAGATGACTTGGGAACGTTCTTGTTTCCGCTTTTAGCCAAAAACCGAAGAGGAGCAGAAAATCTATCCAAAAATCGGCTTTTGAATGAAAAATGTTTATCAGGATATTTTTGATGGAAGTCCCGAAGAATCTGAAATTACCACAAAAATATGTTGTAGAATGTTACCAAACGTTACATGAAATATTCAAGCATACCAAAGATCCTTCATCACAATCCATGAACCTTGGGTACTCCACAAGGATTTCAGATACGCATTTAAATCGAAATGTACTCTCCCGATCGCGGAAGTCAAAGGTTTTTTCCATGTATTCAACAATTTTGGCTTTATTGTTGACTGAAACGACATGAACTTTCATCCATTCCACCTAATCAACAAAAAACGAGATGATCAACAGGCTAAATATTATGATAAAGACTAAAACACATATAAAGCATTTACCATTGATTTCATAATTTCCTCATCAAAGCCGTCAGCAGCAGGTAGTTTATTCTCGGGTACTACACCCTTTTTAATTTTCTTTATTCTCTTCTTCTTTTCACCAGCAATTCCATCCGATTCCTTGTTCTTTGATAAACCGTTAGGTTTTCTTTTCCTAATTCCCTCTTTTCTTCTTATTTCTTTGATTTTATTTTCAATGAAACCACCAGCTACTGGGTGATAGAAAACGTCGTGATTGAAAGACACACCACCATCTTGATCTGTGTGCTTTGTTGCTAGGCATGGGAAACTCTTTATAATTGCAGCTGCGTACATGTGTTTGGTATTCACTGATGGGTAATGTTTTTGTTGGTTACACTCTACCATGTGATTACACACAATGTTGACTATCTCGATGCGTTCACTGTGGGTCACGAAATCCTCGTTTCTTTCAATGTAGTTAAAAACAATTGCTTTCCCTTTCTGGCTACATTTGAGAATTTCCATTACATTTGGTGCACCCTGTATAAATTGCGTGTTAGTCTTTTTGTCATCTTAAACATGGAATAATTGTAAAAACCTGTTCAGCAGTCGATTCCTGTGATTCACTTGTAGACGGAACTGGGATTTCAGACGTAGAAGTAGACGGAATTACAATGCGAAGAGTAGTTCCAGTTTCATTTGGCTCCTTTATTATTGTATGATTTCCAGCAATGGAGTCAGCAGAGCGTAACTTTTCCAATAGTTTCCGCAATTTAGAAGCTGGGCCAATTTTGAAGCCCATGCTTGCTACTTCCACGTCATTAAGAATAAGAAATGATTCCCCGTCGATTTCATTTCCTTTTGAGTAATAAAGGATTAAATAAGATTTGTATAATATTTCACGTAAGACAACATTCATGAATTTACCTTTCAGAATATTGGTTACATTTTCATCAAAGCCTTTGCTTTTCAAAAACACTTCTACATCGTCTATATTCCACATTTTGATTTCATCATTGGTTGCCTCCATTTCTTTAGCAATTGGTTTTAGTATTTCGGATATTCAGAGGTAGTCCGAGAAAAAAGGAAGACTAATAATGAAATATTGGAAAAATATTAAGTTAGTTGTCTATATAATGTGACGAGGGCTGACATATTTGTTTGAATCATTAGAAAAATTCAAAACAAAATCAAGCAGCTCAATCAAAATGCATGAAAGGATACTTAGAAATAGAAATTGTTCTTGGCTTCGTTCCTCAACTAGGTAGGAGTGGTAATCGGTTTCATAAGAAACTGTTTTCAACACAGATAATACAAGGAAAATTGTGGAATTATTTTGAACAATTATGTTTGTAATCAATGTAAATTTAGGCAAACCCGATTCAGTCTCGTAACTTTTTTTAATAACAATAATCCTTCTTGGACGGTATTCCCATCCTTGGAATTTTACCCATTTGTGAACGGAATTTTTAAAAGAAGGATCTAAGGAAATTTCCCGATGCAGAGAAACAGGGAGCAGTGCAATTACATCAGCAAAGGAGAGATTTGATTTCCCTGCTTCAAATGGTCCAAAAATTTTATTTGTACATAAAATTTCTTTTTCCATCACATTGAGGCAATGCAAACGTTGTACATGTGAAGCTAAGGACTTACAAATATTAATATAATTACCAATGAACTGTGCTCTACGTTTCAGTACGTAGTGAAATGATTCAAATCGCATGCACCAGTACCGAATCGGTGGCCCATGCATTTTTATCATTTGTGGATAGTGAAAAAGATGGTGTATTTTATTAATAGGTTGTGTCTCTGGAAAAAGGAGGTTAAACTGTTCAAAAAATTCCGAAATCATGACTTTTAAAATGTTACAATGAGCTATAGTAACCTCCGGGGAAAATATAATGTCGCAAATTGATAAAAACAAAATTAGAAAACGAAAGTGTTTGTCATCCTCTGGAATTTTGTCTGCGAACATCAAAAGAAAGTTTCTCAAAAGGCATAAATTTTGTCCAGCTCGTTGTTTAGTACTATAATTCCCTAACTCTCGCAAATTTGCATCAGTAAATTTAGGACTAGGCTTGTTTTCGGAATCATATCTGCCGTAATGAAAAGATCTGATCCTTTCATTAATGAAATCGGCAGATAATCCATATTCCTTCTTATGAATATTCCACTCTCTTAAACATAGTTTTAAACAAAATGGGGAAATTCCTTCAGGAATGTCGTGCATCGCATCTAGAATAAAATTTTCACCAATGTGGAAACAACTACTGTCATTCAATGGGCAAATTCCCTTAATCCCCGTACTGGGGTCCCCGTTAGGACAATTTTCTGACATATATTGTGCCTGCTCATCGATTGAACGCCTGCTACGCAACACAACATTGTCAGACGTGGGATGATTTCTAATATCAGCTCTTATAATTTCACATAAACGACATAGTTTCGTCGCCGAGGGGCTCATGAATCCACCAATTTCATGGGCACCTTTAGTGTCGGCACATAGCGTTACAACTGTTCCGTGCACTCTAAAACCGGGACGATGAGGAATGTCAAGAAGCATTCCCTCCTCTGATTCCAAAATTCGAAGTTCTTTCATGAATTCTTTAAAAATGAAATCAAATCCATACTCCTGCAGATGTTTAGTTTTTACTATCGCAAAAGGGAAAATATTTTTTTGACTGGAATTTTCAAGTGGTGGGATATTTAAAATCATATAACAAAAATTGCCAATTTCGTGAATCTTTACTTTGCTCCCAAGCGGATTAACCAAGTCTACGTCATCATAGAAAACTTGAAATCTTACCGCAAATGGGAATCGTTTTAGGAATGGATGATTTGCAAAATGTTCTCCATCCCTATGCGAACGTAAAAAACCGTCACTCGATTTCTTTTCTGAGAAAAATTTTTGATAAAAATCGTCGTTTGAAAACAAAGATGTCAGTGTTGGTCGAACACTGATGTACTGAAATGTGGTTTTAATTTGACGAGGCAAAATAACACCATTATGATTTCTAATTTTTTTTTCTTCGCTGCCAAAATAAATCTCTTCTGGTGAGACATAATTAACACTGAGTCCACCACTCAATCAGGCCAAAATTGGGGGTTTTGGGGGTTTACGATTTTCGGAAAAGGGTGACGAAGGCATCGCAGCCAGTCCCCGTATAAACCATTTTGTGCGGAATTTTGCGGAAAACACAATGGTGAAATCCGCAATGTTGTAGCTAGCATAGTTTTTAAATTATTTAATAAAAACTAAGGGACCCCCCCAGAAATTGTAGTGTTTTTTCTGATTTTTGACATCAGTTTTCGGGCAAACCAGACCTTTAAAAAAAAATCTAATTTTTTAGAATGAAAGATTTTGCCCCCCTCCAGAGACATCTCGCCCCGTTTTTATTTTAAACGGTTATTAGCAGAGATATTGGCAAATGAAAATCTTGAAAATTTTTCTTCATTTTCTGAAGATTTTCGCCATTGACAGACGTCATTTCGCCACGCCATCTAGCGGCCGATTTTGGAAACAGCAAGGGAGATCTTTTCTTCTCGCCATTACTTTTTTTTCAAATTCCAACTATCGATACCTAACCAAAACCAGCTGTAGTACATCGATACCATTCTTTTCTCAATCATTCCGCGCAGTCACTGTCTAAACAACAACAAAAAGGTTGAAATGTCCTCGCAAGAAGATTATTCTGATTTTGAACATGAACCAGAAAATGGGGAAAAGTTAGATGACGAGTGCTGTGAACGTTATGCAGCTGTCATCTGGAGTTCTCCCAAGTTCGTTGAGAACGACTATAACTGTGTTGACATTAGGAAAATTTCGAAAGACATGCTGTTGAATGGAGAGCTCCACGGCCCAATTGTTGTAAAAGTAAACATCAATGTTGGCTGTTTACAAGCAGTGACTACAGAAACATACATTGGAAGAGTATTTGCTACTGGAGGTATGAAATATGCATATGTTATCCCATGTCAATCGTTAACATTTTTATTCTTGTGTCAAATAGATGATAAAAAAATCCTGAAATCCCTTCTTGAGGCAGAAATTAGAAGGATGAAAACACAAGACAAGGCTAACACTGAAATGTATTAGCAACTTAATACACACCAAGAAATGAAATTGTTGTTTTATAATATTTGAATTATCGTCTTTAGTAGTTGCCAAAGTCTGTGACCTTCATTTCCTGAATCGTTTTGAGGGGGCTTGCGTGTCAAGAGGCGACACACTTCACGATATTCAGTAGTAATGCGATGGCGATCCTATTGGAATTTAATGTTTTGAAATTCAGTTCATGTTGTGTTCCATAGCTCAATTTCAGAATTACCTTGTAGTGGGTTTCTTGGCTGACTTGGCAGAGCCGGGCGCATGTGACGGAAGTCAAATGGATAGATTTCTGAGAGGATTTGCTACGGGAGCTTTACTGGAATGTCGTGTACGGATGCCGGATTTCATATTTTCACCTTTCATTCGAACTAATTAAGAAATGCATATTAATGGGACGTAATTGTTTTATGAAATAAGATTTTTCCGGTAATGTAAACTGATCATGTCGAGTTGGTGCTTGAAAGTTTACAAGATCCATGGAAGTTGGTCCCACTGGGACAACCGATAATTTTTCTTTTGGTTTTTTCTTCCGTTTCTTACCCTTACCCTTTCATTTCCTTTGTTTCACGTTACCCATCCTGTGACTTTACACTTGACCAAAAAGCTAAGCTAAAGAGGGATGGTAATAAAAACCAAAAGTAAAGTTAGTTGCCAGGCATGCTTATCCAAGTGGAGTAGAGAAATGGCAGGCCTCTCGTGTAAATGTAAATCAGCAGTTTGCGATAGTTGCAATAATTGCAGACGGTGTAATTGTGAGTGTCAAGATGCAGTACAAAGTGATGTGCCGTCTTCAAGTAAACGGCGAAGAAATGAAGTCCAACTGGGGCAGCATAGACAGGTGTGTGAAAATGTGAATACCGGCACAGATTTTTCCAAAAATCCGCGCGGCATGTACACAGCATTAGGTATGGATCCAAATTCTCCAATTATACGGCATTTGCCTGCTAAGGCAAAGCGTTATTGTGTAACCACATGGATGGATAACTCACCACAAGCTAAATCCATGAAAACGAGAGTATTCCAAGTTTACAAAGAAATGTTTACTTTCATTTCCAATATTTTGTGTGGCGAAGCAGCAGAAATTTCCTTGGCGGCAACTGTAAAAGAATTCAGAGAGAAAGGAGTTACAAAAAAGTCAAGTAAATCCGTGTCGCATGTCATGATTAAGACTATGTCATCAGCAGTAAAAAAAAAAACAGTAGAATTGCGGACAACCAGAGCTTTGCTTTGCTCTTCACTGACACGGGAGGAAGTAAAAAAAATGTGTGACAAGAATGGAAATGTGACTATAAGTAAAGACGGATTCCGAAAGGGGAAGTGCGATATGCAAGAACTGTTATCCGGGAAGACACTTACACCCACGCTACGAAGTGTTCGCCGCTTTCGATCTGTCGCTGTTGACTCGGCCATCACTTTCATACTCTCTTCCGAAAATGTTTCCTTCTTTTCATGGGGAACGAAACGTTGGAAAGTAGATGGAGTTGAAAAAATTTTTCCCGCTGTATCTCGAAAAACCACAAGAGCAAACATGTATTGCAAATACATCGCAACGCAAGAAATTACTGAAGTGAACAAGGTTAAACGTTCAAGTTTTTTTATGATCGCAGATACCCTTACTCATTCTGATGCAATATTGAGACGAGCTGTAGATTATGTTACTGGGTTTTTGGTGAATGACAGCTTTGCCATAATAGAGAAGCTCATCACCCATTTCAGTGGTAGCGCTACAGAACGACAGCGTCTTTTGGTTGAAATGGAAGTTTTCAAACGCTACTTGACATATGGCTTCAACAATGGTGTTGTCGAAAAGATACCGTGTACTGCTCATGACATACGTTATGGTCTCGGCGAGGATCGAACGGCACCTGAAAACCTTTGTGATTCTTGTCGTAATCTTTTCTGTTGCTTCCATTACCTAAAAAGAAAAATTGACGGTTCCGGATTTGACGCAGCACAATCAGCTATAAAGGCTTTGATCGGCTGCGAAGAAAAGGCCATGCTTTATATGGGTCATCGAATGCGCGTCACCAACCAGCAAATGTCAATTCAAAAGATTTTTGATCACATGAAAGACGAATGTGTGAATAACGGGGAAAAAATTGTGTGTGATCACTCTCGATTACAAAATGAAACTTGATCCACTTTATTTCAGAGAGAAAACCGTGGATCACTACGGGAAGAGAGGCATGAGCTGGCATGGATCGATGGTCCAGTATTACACTATGGAAAACTTTGAAGAGACTTCAGCTCCCTTTCTCAATAAACTGTACCTGGATCACATCGTCGACAACGAAAATAAACAAGACAAACTTGCCGTTATCTCTATTTTGGAGGCCGTAATATTGGCCATCAGAAAACATCTACCAAACATCAATCAAATAATTTTACAGTCCGACAATGCGGGGTGCTACCAGAATACGATGTTGATGTTGCTGATACCATACCTATCCTATGCTCATGGTATAGAAATTTCACGCATTATCCATACGGAAACGCAGGACGGGAAATCGGTTCTCGACGCACATTTCGCTCGTTCTATGCAACGTATAATTTCATGGTGTAAAGAAGGTAATTACGTAATGTGCGGCCTAATTGTGAAACCTACTAATATTATTTTCTCTGAAAGGTCACAATTGCGTCACTCCTGCTCAAGTTGTTGTTGCTCTCAAAGCAAATGGCGGATTGCATAACTGCACCTCCGAATTAGTTACGCTCAACAGAGAAAGGCTGCAAAAAATTGAAGTTGAATTTGCTGCGCTAGATGGGCAACTAAAGAAGTACGTTGGTAGAGCAAACGATGTGCTATTTTGCTTTCAGGATAATGTAACTGGACGTCATATTTCAACCCAAACCATGCCCGAAAACTTTAGCAGCCTTCCTGATTTTTCGTTGCGCGTCTTTCAACACTCGGGTAAAGTTTTCCCAGTCATACTTGGCAACGTCCCTCCCCTTCTTGTCACTCACTCACAAACTTTGTTTTCTTACATAACTGTGCTTCTTAACTACAGATCAAGGACAAGGCAAATTTGTCTGTGTACTTCCATCGGAACGAAGATGCACCACAGTACAGCAAACTGCCTTTGACGAAGACTCAGACGAAGACATAACGCTAGAAGAAGAGGAATCTTTGCCCATCACACAACTAGATGACGCAGAATCAATAAACGACACGGATCAATCTATTTCAGACGTCAGCGATGTTGAAGCTGAAGGAACAGAACTAAATCCCCCAGTTGAACCCGAAAAAGTAGAAGGAAAAGTAACCGGTATAACTGTCTTGACTGACAACGCCCTCACCAAAAGATCAGCGAAATGGAAAAAGAAAACTATTTCATCTGCGGTTACAACTGTCGACTTCCTAAATCGTCATAAAGACATGAAAACTTATGCTATGAAAAGAGCACTACAGTTACAAGATGCTGGTGATATTGTCTTTCGCTCAATATCAGATATCGCGGATGTTTCTACAGATTCCTATCTCCCGACTCAAGAAGATTATCTCGATCCTACATTCCGTTGTGGCTGGGCAAAGAGACCGAAAGTAGGGCAAATGTACGGTACGAAGTACGTGGAAGATTATCGGAGTGACATTAAAAGCCTCTACAATTCCGGAGAAGCCGACAAGAAGAACAAAAAGAGTCCAGCGCAAATGCTTGAAATTTTGGAGTCACGATATCCGAACGAATTTTGCCTGCCATCTGAAAATGATATTCGCACCGAAATAAACAAACTCCAAACACAAAAAAAATCAGCGACGAGAGATAACCGGCCAAGAGGATCCAAAGATGACGATGAACAAACAAACTTCATTAAAGATCTTGCTCTAAGCAACCCATCCCTGAAACCCACCGCTGCAGTTACAGCCCTGAAAGCTCGATTTGCTGTTGTCACTCTTACGGACGCTCAAATAAAGAGCAAATTTTCCTACTATAAGGCTAAAGCGAATAAAAACACGTGAAACCTACCATTAATTGCAACACTTATTGTCCCTTTCCTAAGAATTACTTTTTATGATCGGATGAGTAGTTGAGACAGACGCGTTAACTTGCCTAATTGCGCAAAGAGTGTGTCTGTGCTGTTTGCAAGACGTTTCAAACAACATGGTAACTATGAAAGATGTAAACCAGGCAACTGGAATACCTGATTGTAATAGTCAGAAGAAATTGCATGGCACTTGCAGGACCTGGGCCATTGCCATCAAAAGAAATCCCAGTGAAGCAGAGAGCTAGTCAACAAACCTAAAGAGATAAAAGTTAGATTCCCGCAACAAGTAAACATGTCTGACACTTATGTTACCAGAGACTCCATACCAGTGACTTCATACCAGTGACGTCTAAAACAAATCCCAGTGAAGCAGAGATCTAGTCAACACACATAGAAAGATAAAAGTTAGATTCACGTAACAAGTAAACATGTCTGACAGTTATGTTACCAGAGACTCCATACCAGTGACTTCATACCAGTGACGTCTAAAACAAATCCCAGCGAAGCAGAGAGCTAGTCAACACACATAGAAAAATAAAAGTTAGATTCACGCAACAAGTAAACATGTCTGACACTTATGTTACCAGAAACTTCATACCAGTGACTTCATACCAGTGACGTCTAAAACAAATCCGTAGTAATGAGACAGACCTAGTCAACATGCAAGATAGGAATTAAGGAATGCCATCATAAAACGTTGAAAACACCAATATGTGCAACAGTAATCGGAATAATCTTCTTGCGAGGACATTTCAACCTTGTTGTTGTTGTTTAGACAGTGACTGCGCGGAATGATTGAGAAAAGAATGGTATCGATGTACTACAGCTGGGTTTGGTTAGGTATCGATAGTTGGAGTTTGAAAAAAAAGTAATGGCGAGAAGAAAAGATCTCCCTTGCTGTTTCCAAAATCGGCCGCTAGATGGCGTGGCGAAATGACGTCTGTCAATGGCGAAAATCTTCAGAAAATGAAGAAAAATTTTCAAGATTTTCATTTGCCAATATCTCTGCTAATAACCGTTTAAAATAAAAACGGGGCGAGATGTCTCTGGAGGGAGGCAAAATCTTTCATTCTAAAAAATTATATTTTTTTTTAAAGGTCTGGTTTGCCCGAAAACTGATGTCAAAAATCAGAAAAAACACTACAATTTCTGGGGGGGTCCCTTAGTTTTTATTAAATAATTTAAAAACTATGCTAGCTACAACATTGCGGATTTCACCATTGTGTTTTCCGCAAAATTCCGCACAAAATGGTTTATACGGGGACTGGCTGCGATGCCTTCGTCACCCTTTTCCGAAAATCGTAAACCCCCAAAACCCCCAATTTTGGCCTGATTGAGTGGTGGACTCAGTGTTAAAATGTTTCGTGAAAAATTTGTTTCTTTTAAATGTAGTGGACAATTTCTGTAACGATTCAACAATTTCAGTTTTAGTACAAGGGTCGCAATGCATAAAAGTATCCAACAAGTTTTTAGTTAAAAAATTGATGGCGGTTTCAGTAACATTGAAGTGTGCCGATAATTTGAGCAGTATTTTACCTACTGAAACGCTAACAGAATCATCTGGGATGATTGGCATTCCTTCAAAATCATGATCAAAACTAGCTTCAGCTGAAATATCCTGCTCCATTGGTTCTACCTGATGTTGAGTTTTAATATTGTTGTCAGCGTCCATTTCCAAATCAACATTTTTTTCACACACAGATAAATGATAACGAAAATTGGCAAATGTATCAACTTTCTGTGTGCAACCATTTTGTCCACAAAAAAGCGCGTCATTTCTTTCTTTATTTGCTGTTTTAAAACCATGCTGTTGACGGAAATGCTTTGTAAGGGCTTCGTACGGGCCTTGAATGACCAAAAAACATTTAAAACAAGTAAAATTCCTTTCCCTCTGTACAACAACAGGCATTGTGTTCAAGAAACGTTCTACCAAAAAATGCACTGCGAATAACTTTTTGGCTAAAAAAAAAACAAAACTTAAAACATTAACCCTTAATTATTTATCAAAGAACCAGATTTGTATATATTGTACGGAACAACGATTACGCGATAAATGATTAATCTAAAATGTTATAAAAATGGTTACCAAACCGAAAATGGACAAATCCTGAAGACGAAGACCCTCTGGAATTTGGAACAGCAATAAAAGGCAGCAAATTACGCTGAAATCGCGAAACGGCTTACAAGATGAATGATCCGAGTAGTGTAGCACGAAAAGAAAAGTCAAAATCACTTCAGTAACAATCGAGATTGAAAATTTAGCAAATGGCGAGAAAAATCAGAAACAAAATCCAGCATGGACAGCAGTCTTAGACGAGATAATGAGGAGAATGAAGAACACTCAGCAAAACCGGCAAACAGTACCACCATTTTGTTATATAAATCCCTAAACACAACATCTTTTGTAATGCGCATCTTTTGTTTTTCTTGCAACGTAAGGTGCCCCCCACCCTTTTCTACAAACCCAATCAAACAAAAAAAAGTTAGATTCAAAATTAGTTTATTTTTCATCACAGGGATTCACAGCATACAAAGTTATGTGTAAACTGGGACAATAATATAACAACAGACTCACAGACTGAAATGTTGCCAAATTTCAAATTGAAGAGAAATTGCTAGAAGGCAAGAGCGCGAGGAGAAACAAAGGGTTTTACAAGTGTGTTGTACACTTGTGGATGGGTACACGGGAAATCGTTTATAAGTGGGCTTATACACTTTTAAAAAGTGTTGACGATGCCCACCAAACCTACACTATGAATGGGTACACTTAATAAGTAGGCTTAGGTGGGCAAGCCACTTTTAACTGTGCAGCTTCATCAGAAGCAGGCATAGGAACATGAACATCAGGAAAGAGATTGCATGGTTCAGGAGTAGTGACATCTGCGAGAGTAGTTGCTTCCGAGATTCCTTCTCCTTAAACGGCGATATCCGAAATTATATACGTAGGGCTTCCGTTTCTTAGAGATAATTGTGATGACTGCTCTGTTCGGTTTGGATTACATCGATAGGGGAGGGTCGGGTTATTTGGACCGGTGTACTATGTGAAACAGCTAGTTAAAAAATATTTAATTTAGTTATAAAATTCTAAAATGAATACATGATGTTGTAAATAGGTATCTACTTTATTCCCTAAAAAATCATTAATTTTGTACATTAAGTTTTTTAGTTATTTAATAAATAAAAAAGCCCTTAAAAATTCTTTTAAAAAACCAGGTTTTTATTGAATTTACTCAAAATTTTTAAATTTAAAAAGAAAAGTGAGATAGCAAATGTGTAGATATACCATTTAGCTTTAATCACCCCAAAAATTTTTTACTTCTAAAAGGTGTTCTATAATTCAAGTTTTCCCAAAAGCGTTTTTGGGGGGATATTTGGGACGCTAATGTGGGGTTTTTTGAACAAAAAGGGAGTTTCTAATGGGCGGAGCTTGGCTCAGTGGCAACGCTGAAAAAATAATAATTTTTAAAAAATTTATTTATTGTTTTAGCAACGTCGTGTTGACTGTCAGAATGATATTTTTCCTGTTTTTTTAAAGTTTCATCTTTCTTTGGCTTACATCAGTGTTTATTCATAATTTTTATTTATTTGAAACTAATATTGTAACTCTAAAAGAATCGAAAATACTGTGAAGAAAGTTTATTTTCTTGATTATGCTTTAGATGCCTCTGAAATACAAAAGTTTTTATAGACACAGATTTTGTTTTAGAAAAATGGGTTCTTTGTTGTAGGCACAAAACGAAACAATTTGATTACATCTAAACATCATTAATTACTTTACGGCGAGAAACACGCCCAGATCTCGTAGTGCAAGAAACAGGAGGTTCATCACAATTTTTGTTTACGTGAGTATCATTTTCTTTGTTGTTTACATTATCTTGTGGTTCCTTTCTCTGTCTATGACGTTTCTCTACTGCAGCTGGCTTACTATAAGTGGTATTTCTCTTATTGTTCACCTGAATTTCTTTTAATAAACATCTTTTTAACCGTTGACTTTCTTTCTCAACCTTCTTGTTATGTTCAACTTCAATTTGGTCCTTCTCTGGAGTGTCCGTTAAAACTCTGCTTCTACCACTTCTCTTTTTCTTTTTTGGCAACATTGAAGTTGGATCTTGGCTTACTCTTGGATATGGTCTTAAATCAGAAGGGCTGACATGTGTTTTTGTAGGCACAGTCTGTTCTAAAGTAGTGTCTTCTTCAGCGATGGGAATATTACACTGGCTGACATCTAATATTGCTGGTTGACTTGAGGTATTAGGCAAATGTTCTTCCGCAATATTCAAAGGACAATAGTCTTCTGTAGATAACGTTAAAATCACTTTATATTTGCAAAGTTTAAAGTAAACTAATATTTTACCTTGACCGAGATCTTCTTCTGGATATGATTCGGATTCACTGTGGTTTATTTGTTGTCCTACAGGGGGATTAATTGTCGGATCAATTGAATCCACGTCAATAGAGATAAAAGCTGTTTTTATTATGATAAAAAAGGTTAATTTTCATATGAAATTTAAAAAATGTGTTAAATAAACAAACCTGGTCGGTCAGTAACTCTTGATGGGACATATCAGTCCTCAGATATTTTATTTCTATCGAAAGGAAAAATTCCAGTGCATTCGAAAGCGGAAATGATGTTTTTGGGCGTCATACTCTCAATGAATGGCTGCTTGCTTAGTTTGGCCACTTCCTTAATAGTGATCCTTTTCCCAGGATTTAGTCGAAGCCACTCATTATGGTTTTTCTTTAAGTAGCTTTTGAAAGGGCCAAAAACACAAACATCTGGGCGTCGGTAAAATGCAGGGTGCAGGTGCAGGTTTGACGGGGGGTAAAGTGCGGAACCCGGAGTGCAGGGTGCGGCGTGCAGGTAGGTGGGTAAAATGCAGGCCCATATGCTGCTCACAGAAAGTGCAGGTTAGGTTTAATGTCTTAATAACTGGTTGTGTAATAATTTAATTACATTGAAACTTCGTTTTTTTCATTTTTATTTAGTTAAAGTTCATGATCGTCACTTCCTGCAGCGGCTAGCAGCCAGCTGGGACGTGCCTGGACGTGCCTTCTTTCAGCAGCCAAATCATTCCGTCAGTCGTAATGTGTTAAAGTGCTTTTTAACATTTATAATATTGTTTCGTTGAATCCTTAATTGTATCAAATTGTTACTTTGTTAAAATATAAATCGCATTTTATGATTTAAAGGTTTTTTTAATGTCTATTTTTACGCCTTTTTAAAAAAAACAATTGAATCCCCAGACACTTCTTACGCTCCCCTCCTTTCCATTCCTCCTGAATTAACCAGTAGCGTCCTTATATTTCCCCAGAGGCCTCCCACTAGAGTAATCGACACTTTAAGTAGTTTAGTTAGTTCTTGCCCAGTAGAGCGACAGGTTGACGTTATGTCGAAGAAGGAAGCCAGTGATAGTGATCAAAGTGATGATGATTCTGTTACCGAGGACCGTGCAAACACGACTTTTATACCAATAACATTGGACATCTTCAACAAAGCTAATGCGATTTCGATTCAGCCTATCAATCTCAAGGGTGGGCATTCATACTTGTTCGACGGAGGGCGGAAGGCAAACATTTACGATTCACGCTGTTACAGAACCACGGTTGGTTCGGCTTTTCCCGATTGTGAAATGCTCTTGCAACCCGACAAGGATTACCCCCCGTCCAACCTGCACCTGCACCCTGCACTTTACCGACACCCCAAACATCTAGCGGTTGAAGAGCGTGCGAACAGTGGGGAGGGAGTGTTAACAAAATAATCCCATTTTCTTTTGCAAATTGCACTGCTCTGTAATCCAAGTGGCTTGCATGGTTATCCATTAATAGTAATACAGGTTTCTCCTTCGAGCAATTTACATGCATTTTGAAATGCTGCAAAGATTTAAAAAAAATTTCTCCAGTCATCCAACCTACATAATTAATGAAAATGAAATTGATAAATTGATGAAATAGTAAATGATTTATCAGAAAAAAAAACCAGATTGATGACATAAGTCCAAGCATCCAACGGGTCCACAATTGAGCATTTCTGGTTTTAACTTTTTCCTGGGAAAGATGAACACAGGAGGTATGGATTTACCATCTGCACTTATGAAAGCTAACATCGTCACATTCTCACCACGTTTAGCGGATACTGTCTGTTGAACCTAAAATTTTGAGATTATTATTTATCAAAACAGAAAACATACAAAATGTAAAAACTAAACCTGTTTTGCTCCTTTTTGTGCAATCACGTTTGGTGAATCCATGACAGTTGTATCGCTAGTCTCGTCACAATTAAATACTCAATCTGCAGAAAATTGGTATTTGTCCTGCACATTAAACAATTGATCATAAAAGCCTGAAACAACTGGTTTGTTGAAACCACATGTTCTTGCTTGGCTCGTTGATTCTGGTTTCCTGATGGATATATGTTGGTTTCGCTTCGTAAAACCAGATAACCAGTCCTTTGATGCCATTCCATTGATGTACCAATTGGCTAGAGTTTTCAATAAATTTGCAACAGCAAACGAAAATGCAATTTTTCTGGTATCGATAGTAGTTAATCCATGGTTGAATAGCGAACAAGTGAGCAAGTATTCGGATAGCTCGCGTTCCATTTCTGATGACAGGATCTGGAGATGAAACTGAGGACGTTTGACTTGTAAAGGTACAATTAATCCACATCCTTGATGTAGTTTTGCATATCTAGCCAATGTTGTTTTGGATAATCCATGATTTTTGGCCGTCTGGTTAATGCTAAATTTGCCAGAGAGAATGTCATCCAGTGCTTTTTTAAGGTTCTCGTTAGATGGTGGAGGAACCAATCCAACTCTTTTGTATGTTCGAGGCATCTAGAAAAAGGAAGCCACTGGATATAAATAAAAAGTATCCCTATTTGAAGAATGTAACACAAACTTACTTTAACATTCACGAGTGCAGTCAGTGTTCACTGAATTATGATCCTCCATAACTTCCCACAAGAAGAACTCTGCTGTTTCACTGCTAAAAATCTACCCCTTGTTTCATCAAAATACCAAAATATATAGTAAGAACCTGCAATACAAAATAAATGTTCAAATATTTTTCATATTCCATTTACGTGGTTAGCCTGCAATTACTTGCACATCATCGACTCAGCTTTTATCTTAAAACAGATATTTAAGCAATCAATATTTTAACAAATTTAATTAAATGTTACCTCTGTATCTATTTAGTGTGACAAAATATATTTCTTCTTCAGAAACAGATCGAGATTGTTCGTTCGGCTCGTTCATGACTTTTGAAATCACTTAGGGTCTATGCCATAACGTCATCTGCTACTGAGGCGGAACAATGATTCTTAATCTATATTTTTAATGATCGATACTAAAAATACCGCCCCATTCAGATTTCCTTGTCCGTATCATGGAACATATTGTTTTAGATAAGAAATGTTTTTAAACATACCAAAAAACCTAAAAACATAGCGAAAAACAAATACTAGGTGGCAAATGTAATCGCATAATATTTTTTTAATTAATTTATAACAACGTTTTAGTGCTAAATTTAAAGTGTTTCACATAGTACACCCCGCTGTCCCATATAAACCCCAAATTTGTCCACGCCCACTTTTATTTCCGCAACTTTAAAAATCGGTAGCGGGTAAACTAACGACTCTAAAATAAAATAAAAAATACTGGAGATAGAAAAAGTGATACAAATACAATAAAACATTTATTTTACAAATCGGATGATTAGGAAAGGCCCTACACGAGAAAAACAAAAACCGGTCCAAATAACCCCACCCTCTCCTAAGTTGAATCATCATTGGAGCTCGAATCAGAATCACGTGAATCCTTATTTCCAGTTAAATCGATATTGGTAACTGGCAAATTTGACGATGCACCAGCCTCACCATCGTTACTGGATTCTGGTTGAAAGTTTGAGCTTGAGTCTAAGAAAAATTATAACGTTACGTAACGTAGAAAGAATGCAATAATACAAACAAATCTGTAGGCCTACTCACTCAATCCATGTGTTGGAAATTTTATCACGTTTAAGCCAGACTTCCTTGAGTTTCTAGAGTTCTTCATGT
This sequence comes from Daphnia magna, assembly GCF_020631705.1. NCBI lineage: Eukaryota > Metazoa > Arthropoda > Branchiopoda > Diplostraca > Daphniidae > Daphnia > Daphnia magna. Next base: position 5,033,143 of record NC_059186.1, on the reverse strand, counting down.
GGTTTTCTTTCACATGCCTAGTGAAATTTGAGATCTTCCACCTCCCCTTTGTATCAAGGCCAACAGTCAATGTTTTCTTGCAGCTTTGTGAAGCAGATAACTTTACTTTGCACAAGATATTTTTGTCTCCAATATTGAAATCAGATTCCAGGAATCCTAGAGGACTTGAGCCTTGATGCTCTAAGATTTTTTTCTCAGCCACCATTGCACATAGTCAGTTAATGACATTACTGATGGACTTGGGGTGTTTTGAACTGGAATACCTAGACCTGCATCTAAAAATATATAACACTTTACGTATGCTGATTTTTAAAATGTACATCAACATTACCTTTTGTTAAACGATCAACGGCCTTTTGGGGTTTGATTGCTTGTTTGGGTGTCTGAATGCTACGCTCAGTCTGGTCAACTGCATGGTCCATATTGATGGGTGGCATACTCTCTACCAACTTCTTCGAAACCTCTGAAATCACCTTGATGACTGTTTTATCCCCAGGTAGCAACTTAAATTGTTTGGGCTTGTTGGCATAGATTCTACCAAACAAATCATTTTTTTCTTTAATAGTCATTCCTGCAGCCTCTTCAGCCAAGATTTCAGTAACTCCCAATTCAATTTCAGAAATATTTTGGTCATTGATTGTGGAAAAAGCTCGTAGCCCAAAATACCCCAATCGACTTAATATGTTTTTAAAATGTAGTGGGATAAGGACATTATTTTTTTCAAGAGTCATGAAAGTGTTGCCATTAGTTGCATCAGAGTTTTCCGAGGAGTTTTCATCCGCCATTTTTATGTCTTATGCGACAACTGTCAATTCAATGTGCGTGATGACGCGACAAGTTGCCTTGACAACCACATTAGTCAAGCCACTACCTATAAACACTTTATGGTTCTTTAACTATTATTTTTAAAACAATTAAATAACAACAGTAAGTAAAAATAAATATTTATTAATTTGAATTTTTAAAACGAATTTCAGTCATAAAACTTGCATACTATTGACTAATGTTGTGCTTAGTTTGCATACTTATTTGCCTAATTTGCGTAATTTTTGCGTATTTTGTGTGATTTTTGCGTAATTTGCTTGATATTTGCACATTTTGCGAAAATTTTGCGAAAATTGTACGTATTTTTTTAAAATTTGCTTAATTTGCCGAAAATTTGCGTAATTTGCTAAAAAATTTGCTAAAATTAACCTCCAACCGCAAGGTGTACGAAAAGTTTTTTAGTGGTGAACCCCTCGTTGGTCGTTCTCATTGCGTTCATATTATCCAATCTAGTCTCAATAGAAACCAATTTCTACTATATCACGTTTTGTTTCTGGTTGCTTTTTGCAAACTCCCGCACTAGGGTAGTCAACAAATTGAGCATTTCAGCAGGATCAGTTGGATTTCGTTCTATTCTGCGCGCAGTCAATGGGTTTAATCGTTGGCTCGCATGTAGATGTTGCGACAAAGACGAATGAAGCACAGCAGAAAGGCCAGCACGGTCTAAGGCTTGTTGTGTTGTTTTACTGTTGGACGTCTGCTGATATGGAGGCTGCCAGCTTCTTGGTAACTTATTGCCGTAGGTCGTATGCAATGTTTGCATGGGCGCAATACTTCTATGCCAGCCATCACCTGCTATCAGTGAAGGAAGTTATCGCCCTTACACTATATTTTTAAACAACATACCTGGGCTTAGCTGCTGCTGTGAGGTAGCGCTGTGCAAAGAATATGGTGTCTGCCCGCCGGATGGTTGGACGTTGGCGTATTGTGCGCCCACAACATTTGTGTTTGTTGTAACACTATGCTGGCAATCATCTACCATTAAGCGAAGAATCGTTAAAATCGAGTCACAATTTCAAAATAGAGCTTACTTTTGAACGGCTGTTGTTCCGCAGTTGTCGCGGTATGCATAGAAAATGGCACGATTGTTGTTCCATTACTTGGTATGGGTAGTTTCGCCCGACAAAACTTTACTTCGACACCTATTCGACTTTCTTTCGACAGGTGGCGACACTACCTCGACAAATATGCGAGACTATTTTGACAAATTTGGGAAAGTACTTCGACAAGAAATGCGAGACTATTTCGACAAATTTGCGAGACTATTTCGACAAATTTGCGAAAGTACTTGGACAAGAAATGCGAGACTATTTCGACAAATTTGCGAGATTATTTCGACAGTATATTCTAATTTCTAATCTGTAAGCATCAATTTGTATTAAATTGATGCTTGGTTTTCTCATTTACTTATTAAATCTGGGTTCATTAAATCACAAATATCAAACATGCACCGTCATATTTTGAAATGGCAGTTGACAACGAGTACACTGACGGAGAGGGATAGAAATGGTCAGACAGCTGGAGCAAAGAGAATGGTTGCATGGAAGAAGAGTGAATTGTTGTGGATTGATGGAACAGTTGCGACATCGTGAATTTGGAGTACGCTCTGAGACAGGAGATTGACGTGGTGAAGTTCGTGATTTGTCTCCAGAAGTCGATGGGTGCTCCGAAACAGCAAAATCATTAAAACGAGTAGGCATTCTACAGATGCGCTTGGGGCGGCTACTGTCACTAACATCGATGTCGACTCTTCTTTTCGAACGGTTATTCGATGAAGTAGAAGCGATGGGCTCGAAAGTCGTGGAATTAGCAATGGGTTCCGCAGCCGTTGCAGTGATTGCGAGTCGAGTGGCGTTTCGTCGAGTTCGTGGAGGTGCTACTGGCGCAGCCAGTGGTGTCAAAGATTGCTCTTGCGGCACGGCTTGCTGTGGCAAAGCAGGAGCATCTGGAGCTATTAAAAGAACAAATTGTTAAATATTCTCAAACACATCAGCATTTTAATTTACCAGGAGCTGCTGGTCTGGCTCTATTAGTCCTCGGCTGTGCTGCTCCAGCTCGAAGTCGTTGCTGCCCTTGGCGATTCCTTGGTCTTGCCGGAGCTCTAGCGGTGTCAAAGGTGGGACGTGGCAATGTCTATGAGAAGATAAGCAAAAAAAATTAAGTCTAACTAAACGTTTCAAAAACATATTCTATGATCTATGTTACCCGATCAGGTTCAAAGAAATTAGAGGCCAATTCCAGAAAAAGAACACGGGATATGGTTTTGTCATCTAACTCTTCCCAAAGTTTCATCAACTTTCTATCGACTGTACGGTAAGAAGCAGATTTATCGCGGGATAAACTCAAGCCCCTTCTTAGTCCTTCCAAATCTCGTTCAGAGCAGTCATTGGCGTCAATCAAAAAAGCTTTACAAAAAAATTAGTTTCTTTTTCTTAGCCTATTTATGAAAAATATTTTCTTACTCATGAACTCGAAGAAACCAGGATGAGCAACTAGGACGCGCTCGTTGAACCAACGGTTCCAGCATTCGATGGCGTTGTTTGTTCGATTGTGGTCACGATAGACGCTGTATGTTACCGGTTCAACTTCAAGAAGCCAATAATTCATGTAGTAAGCATAGAGTAACTTGACGGCATCTTGGACGACTTGGGGTTGGTTGGAAAGTTCATCCGCATATTTTCTTTTGATATCCTGTAAAAAAGTATCGATGTAAATCAATATTATACTGACAATATTGAAACATATTGAGTAATAATTCATAAGAAATTCAAAATATACCGAAAATCCCTGGAAGATTTCGTTCTCCGGTAAGAGGGCGAGCGCAATTAATTGCTTCACGATAAGGTAAACAACCCCCTTTTTCTGATATTCCTGCTGAAGGCCAAACTCTTTCGTTTTCCGGAAGATTGCTTGTCCGTAGTGGAACCAGCAACCGCGCGGTCTGGCGTTCGGAAATGCACTGCCCATGGAACTAAGAATAGCAGGCTCGAAGTCCGAGATGACTAATTCTATTTGATCAATTGACGCTCCTGGATTGTGTTTTTGAACTCATCAAGAATGTGACGTAGGGAGGCGTCGTAGATCTTTCGGTTTCGATGAGTCATTAGGACGTAAGCAAAAGGTAAAGTCTGTAACGAACATAAATACAATAATCTTTGAAAATTCGGACCATCTGTGATTGAACTAACCTTGCCACGATACGTAACATGGATGGTGAATAGCTGCTGAAACATACTTGGTGAGGTACGAAAGGTGCCGTCGGAAGCAAGTTGTGTCACCTCGGAAAGCAGTGACATAATGTTCAAGGACAAGAATATAAAAGCAAACGATCTAACGCCATCGGTCTCCTCTTCGACGCATCCACTGAAAAAATTTTGACCCTTTTTGGTTTTCCTGTAAAATTCCGATTCACTTGTAATTAAAAATGAAATGTAATTTATTGAAAAAAAGATAGCTACCCGTATTTCGAATATTTGGTGAGAATATCCGTCATCTCTGCATATGTCTCTGGTATACGTGGATGGTTTTTCATACGAGCAACTTGCATGCGCTTTTCAAGCGCAGCGTCAAAAGTCAACGTGACATTGGTGCTAAAAACAGGAGAGATAAATTTAATAAAAAGTAATGAGTATCAAGAAATATGTTAATTACCGTTGACGGACTTCCTCGAAAATTTTTTTCAGACTTCCGTGACGTTTTCCAGCCAAGCGAACACATTCGTTGACTGCAGCAATCCGGCGCAATTCTTGTGTTTCTGGTAACAAAAGGAAGAAAGACTATTTAGAAGAACTAGGTTGCAAGTGAAAAATAATAATTTGCCTAACATACCAGGGCCATGATTGTGCTCCCGTCCAGTTTTGTAAAAAACGCCGTCAACGGATTTCATTCTGCTACCGCAAGAAAGTCTTTCGAAATGTCGACATTTAAAATACACCATTTCCTTCCTTGAAGGTAGAAGAACACACACATCATTACATACAGTTCATAAAGAAAAGCATTACAAAATTAACATTTTTACCTTCCACGATCTTTACTGTAAATATAATCGTCACTTGAAACGTAATGAACTGAGCCATGTCTGTCACCGGGTTCTTCTCTTACGTCAATTCTTTCTTCCATGATTCAGATGATACAACTCACTCAAAGCGATATGTATTAAGATGATGTTCACAAGAAGACGGAAAATACCTTATTGACATGTTTTACTTTTGACGGGTCTTTATACGTCTTTATTTGTCGTATGCAGAATGCACTGGCCAATCCAGAGACAGAGTCATTTCGAGGTTTCAGTCAGTTGCGGAGAAGTAAGAGACGTAAGAATGATGAGTCCCTTGTGGTGTTCGCTAACAAGGTTGACACCAACTACAAGCAATAAAGGGTGCCGCAAATACTCACCGCCACGGCCTCACCGGCAAAGAAAAGTTGCCGCATTGACCTTGCCGTGTGTTGGTAATCTTCTCCACAACCGACTTAAACAACTTGAAATATCCATCTTCCATGATTTATCTTCCTGATTTAAATCGATATTTTCAAATTCTAATTTGATTTCTTCTTATACTCAAACGTTAGTCATTCATCTATAAAATATTGTAAAATTCAAGAGAATTGCGTAAAAATGAAGTTCTCAAATTCAAAGAACCTATATCCGAAGGTTATGGTACTTTTAACGCGTGGAGTTGGAGTGGATTATTCATTGAAAGAATCTTCTTCGTTGTCAGTGTGAAATGTAGACGAGCGACTGCCTTCAGGGCATGTCGAATTAACGAAACAATATGAACCAAAGATTCGGTATAATTGTTGTCAAATATTCTGCTGACATAAAAAATATACCTTTTTACAAGATCGAGTCATTTTGTTTGAGTTTTCTTCGTCATCGTCTCGATCACTTTCTAGTAAAAATCTAAAGTGTGATTGGATCTGAAGTCATCAATTGAAATTGAAATAAGTTTCAGGGTCAAGGGAAGGACATCTTTCCAAGTCGGATTAAATCTTAATCGGATCAGAGTAATAAGATCTAAATCGGATTAATCTTACCATGGTTAAGAAATCCGTATAGTCTTTCAATGGTTTTAGATGAAATGGTTTGATTTGTGTTTTAAAACAATAAGGTTCAACTATTTGGTTTCCTAGCTATTCAAATTTAAAGTGTTCGAAACATACAAGTTACCATAAATATAGAAAAAAAACAGTGAAAATATTTCTGAATCTAAGCTGGTTTTCCGGTCGAAATTTCTTCTTCAGGTTCGATTGATTTAATTGTTTTCCTTTTAGAAAATGTCTTCTCTTTGCTTTATGTTTGTGATAAAAAGTAGTAGATAACTAAAATTTTGACAGCTAATAAGCGCTGACAACTGTTAAACAGCTAATAGTAGCAGACAACTGTTAAACATTCCAATCAAACAAAACACGGCGATTGGGGCTAAAGGGCTAATGGCTCAACAGACAGCATACAAATTCCTTTTAAGACGGTTCAATTGTCGAAACAGTCTCGCATATTTGTCGAAGTACTTTCGCAAATTTGTCGAAAAAGTCTCGCATATTTGTCCAAGTACTTTCGCAAATTTGTCGAAATAGTCTCGCATATTTGTCGAAATACTTTCGCATTTATTGTCGAAATCGTTTCGCATATTTGTCGAGGTAGTGTCGCCTCCTGTCGAAAGTAAGTCGAAAAGGTGTCGATGAAAAGTTTTGTCGGGCGAACGTCAGCATCCCCCATTACTTGTGTAGTTTGCGGTTACAGTTTCCATATGCTCAACAGTACGCTGGCCGTCATCTATATCATAAAAACTGATTTAAACACATATTACATTACTTACCCTACGTATTACCTTTCTTGTTTAATGGTGATGGAAATCCTGACGGTAGTGGCACAGGAGGTAAACCCTGGGTACTGCCATAGCTGTGTTCAAAACTGTCGTCGGAATCCTCAGAGGTGATACACGGAGTAGGGGAATACCTCACCACTGGTGTTTTTCGGCGGCAGCCCTTGCCAACTCTAGTGTCATCTTCAGATGGAGAAGTAATGTCACTTTGTTCGCAAGCACGTTGTAGTTTTTCCCTGGCTGCTTGGTACGAATATAATATAGAAATCACATTTATCATAAGTTGGTTCAAAATTGTGAAGTTATGCACACTTACCAAATTCTTTACGAATCACACAATTATAAATATCCAGTTTGTCTGTTGGTACTTCTTGTCGGATTGCAGAGATGTCTCCTCTTGTATTTGGGTACACACACTTATTCCCATCTCTCACCCATAAATGTGAAACAACTGCTACGTAGGGAACGGTGGCTGTTTGCATGTCCACAATTAAGTACCTTACTGAATCCTATGAAATTTTCAAACACAATTGTTTATAGTATTGCTACATGTTTGGAATATTTTATTTGAGGCTTACTTTTGGTGGTGACATGTTTAACGTAGAATGTAGCTGTCTGGTACAACACTAAACAACACAACATTTTGTCTTTTTTCTTTTCAATGCAATTGTGAAAACATTATTTAAACATTACTTACCAAAATTCTATATCCAATAATGTATTTATTACACTTGTAAAACAAACTGAAATTTTGGCATACTTTATTCTTTCAAAGTTTCATGTACGCACGTAATGAGTAGACAGAAAATGAAAAGGTTGCCATATTTCTTAGAAGTTTTCTATTACTTCCTTCAGAGTCATAGAACCCTGGTTGGTTCACGCTGAGAGGAATCCCTATACCGCATTTCGTTGGTTTGAATGTCTAAAATTTCGACGGTTTTGGGGCGGGGCACAGTGGTGGAAACTAGAATCAGAGTCATCTATCGAGAGAAACTGAGTTATTTAAGGGTGATTGTCAGTCTTTCTATTCGAGCTTTAATTTTTCTGATATTGTCTGCTCTGTTCGTTTCCTTTATCACTGTTGTGATTGGCTGTTGAAGTTTTCACACGTATTTCCTGATTGGTGCACTTATCACACTGAGTCGAGCTGGAGGCTCTGACTACTATTTCCGACACAACGACAGACGATTTTCCCCATTTCGTGAACCAGCCAGGGTTCTATGACTCTGGCACTAGGAACAAATTTTATAATACTGGATAAGTTCCCACATAGCACACTGATGTCTTAAAGACGTTTTTAATACATGGTTGCTAAACCACTTGGATGTATTTAATTCGTCCCAAAATCCTGCAACTATGACTTTTAGACGTATTTCTCAGGTGCTGATGACCGGCAAAAACTGCTCTTAAAAACGGATTCTGCTGGTCTGGCATGGACAAATTTTTGCTATAAATAGGACGTCTTTTTAACTGCTTATAAGCTGTTAAAAAGCTGTGAAAACGACGTTGTAAAGCTGTTAAAAAGACGTCTTTTTAACAGCTTATAAGCTGTTAAAAAACTGTGAGAAGACGTTGTAAAGCTGGTAAAAAGACGTCTTTTTAACAGCTAATAAGCTGTTAAAAAGCTATGAAAAGGACGTGGTAAAGCTGTTAAAAAGACGTCTTTTCACTATGTAATATTTCCCTTTTATCTTAAATATTAGCATAATTATTATTGCAGCAAAATAATTGGGAAAGTTAGATTATTGTTTCGTATATTATTGTCTTGTGTATGACACATTTTTTATCACAAAAAAACATGTAATAAAATTATTCATCTTCATTGCTGCTGCCATCTTTTCTAGCCCGCGCATGTCGCAACCAGTTTTTAATTTTAGATTCAATTGCGTCTTCCGTTAGGGATAATTTTTTTTGGCAGCGAACGGATTCTGGGGAAGGTAAATACAAAAAAAGTTTAATTATTATTTCTTAACATTACTTATTGTTCATATATTACCGATAACAGCGGAACATAGGGCCAAATTTTGGAATGCACGCTTTTCTTCGTTTTGTCCTTTGTAGCAGTATTAGCTAGCCAGCTCGTTTGTCATCGCACGACTGAGGATTCTGCCAACGACATTCGATTGGCTACCTCCAATTCCGCTGAAATACAATATCTTACAAAAAATGAATAATTTTACGTGTTTCAGGAAGTTAAAATTTAAAAAAACTTACAAGTGTCCTACGTTCCACATCATTTTCTAAAATGCTTTCTAGCTTTGTCATGTCAGAGAATGTTTTTAATTTGAACCCGAACTGGCGCAGCGCGTCTTTTATTTCAGGCTCGGGAGGTGACGAATTTTTAAGTACAATATCGAGCAGTTGCCCATGTTCCCGCTGCGTAGCTTTGATGATTTCCTGGTTTCTTATTATCAAATCCATTTTCCTCATCAATGCCGATAAACCTTGTACCTCTGAAAAAAAAGTTAGTTTAATCTTCTTATTTGATCCTAGTACATCTTACCTGATAGAGACGAAGCTGGGGTAGTGGTATGGTTAGTTGACCTTAAGTCCGCTCTGTCTGCTAACCGCGTACATTCAGTAACGGGAAATGTCTTTGAAACTCTGGTGCGGACTGCGTAAACTGGCCTAGCAGCCGCAATACTCAGCTCGGTGGATGTGGAGGTCGACTGGTAATCATTTTCAAAGGTGTTGCTGTTTTGGCTTCCGATGTCATGGATGGGGCTTTGCAATACTGGGAAAAATTCCAAAGTTGAAACAATGTGATGGTACTAAAAGTGAATATGAACATCTTACCTGAATTTAGCGATGATGGGGGGTGATTGCTCGTTTTGTGGGCTTTGTCTTTTGTACAAATCCTATTTGTTAACCCTAGTGCGGTAGGAACTAGCGGAAGCCCACAATTCTTCCTTCCTTTACGATATAAAATAAAATAAGTTTTAAAACGTACTAAGTGAATTCCTGCATAAGCTTAATTGATTGTATTACCTCTAAGAGTACCGACATTGTGAGGTACAATATGAGAATCGTGTGCTTCGCTTTGGCGTTGACTAATGGGTGTAGACTGAATATCCATGTCTTCATCTGATGATTGTGGCTGCACGTCACTATCGCCCACATCACTAGAAAACGGATCGTTTGCTGGCGATGGAATCACTGATTTACGAGACAAGAAAGACGAGGAGGCTGAGGCTGCCTTCATTGTAGCTTTCTGCTTCCGTTTATGTTTCCCCAGATCTTCGATGTCAGTACTGCTATGAATTGGCAAGCCTTTCATAGCTTTTGCAACATTTACATTAGCTTCTCCATAATTATCTAAAAATAAAAAATTTATTGCAACATAGTGATCTTTATAAATATTATTAAAGATTAAAGTAATGTTTGCTTTACTGTATGAAGCAAGGACTGCTGCACTGTGTATGGTCCATGTGGATTCATCTATCGGTCCTGATTTCATGACAAGCTTTGTCAAGTCATCTGCGGTATGCAGTGATGGAGGCCACCAACAATGTTTGTGTCCAACACACCAAGACTTTGGCACGATTTCAACTGCACTCCCTTTACCTTCATCGAGAAATTCGACGACACAAAACATCTGTTGGAAGAAAAAAGCACTCAATGTAACATTCCTATCATTAAATTAACTCTTATCTTACCTGGAAAAAATGTTGATCTTCTTTTTTTTACCAAAGTAAGAGGGCTTATAATCACACTATGATGAGTGATGTGACATAAAGAATTATCCAATATGAAAAATCACTGCAGAAAAAAAAATAACATCGCATCCAACGACACTTGGGGAACCATGCTACATCAACCGAAAAGACGTACTTAAAAGCAATGTTAAGGAAGATGTTTTTATCCTGGTCTTGTAAAAAGTATGCAGAGAAATTATCTCCAGCACAGCAGTCAGTCACATGTAAAAGGTAGGGTAAAGCATAGTTGCCGGATAACAAGATTAGGTAGGCCTGCAATATAAATAAAATTGATTATTAACGCATGATCGATTTGAAATAAATTATTTTTAAGCAATATTCCGTACCATTAATTGTTCTTAAAGAAGTTAGGAAGGACATACGCAATTATGGATGTATTTAGTGCCCCATTTGTTCAAACAATAACGGAAAAACGGCAAAACTGTCAAATTTTTCGGCGCGAACAGGAATCATTACAGCTTTTGATTTAAACCGCGATACAGGCCAATAATGCATGGCAGCCAACTGATTTACTACATAAATGCCAAGTCGCGATGACTCAATAGGCGAGTCAAACAGATTTTTTTTACTTTAAACTGTTGACCGACAAAAAATATTCCCGACTCGTTTTGAACAAAATTGCAAATTTTTACAATAGTCTCGCCATGAAGAATTACGCAGCAGTCAGCAGCAGTATAAGATTTTAAATTACAGTAAGATTTTACTGTCAAGCACATAAATTGACTACCGGAACAATTGTTCAAAACCGGCCCATTTAAATGTTTTCTTGTTAATGTAACGGCACCTACTTCTTCCTTTTCAGCTTCATTCAATAAATTTTTTTCTATTTCGATTATTCGCCTTATCACTTGAGGTAAGGGCTTATCGTGTTTTCTGATTAGCTTTTTGATTTGCTGCAAATGATTTTCAAATTGAAATGCACAAAAATTGTCTAAGTGTCGAAAAGTTTTTACGTCATCAGCCAGGTGTATCAAGTTGTGTACGTTGTAAGATAAGAAATCTTTCCCATAAAGTTCTCGACATTGACTCACAAAAAGGACAAGTAATTGTTTTGCGTAATCGTTAAATTGTTGGCTTAACAATTTGTGAGTCAAAATCTTGATACCTGTGTGTAGTAATAAAAAATGCAAATAGAGTGGTTTCGGTAAAATTGGTTTTAAGACGACGGGACCAGTGTACAAAAGAAATTGACGTAATTCCGTGGCTTTCCATCTTGCTAGTTCGCAAAGGGACCTGGGTTTACGTGCAAAGTCGGCAGGAATATAGCTAGAAATAACTAACAAAAAATTCGATATCTTGTTAACACTTCTGAGACCAATTCGGCATTTTAAAGAACCACGAATCCAAGCCCAAAGCAACTTGCGCATTATCCCGAGGCAAACTAAATGCATGTAATCAAGAGGGAAGGACTGAACCATGTCAATGGGCAATCGTTCTAATATTGTTTTTCCAGTGTGATGGTCTTCATGTTCTCGTTTTCTAAACGTTGCATCACTGCGAAGTGGTGCGTTTTCGTTTAAAAAACCACCTTCCCCTCCCAATCACCCTCTTCGATGCACTTTGAGCAGCTCGAATACCCACTGTGAGACTTGGTGGCGGATATGTATGCTCTTGCCGGAGCATCACACACGAAACCCAACAATTCAATTTTTAAATTTTGTCCGTTACTTACAAGCCCTGACTCTGTCAATTGTAACATTTCGTTTACAAAATCTTCAAGGAACAAGTTGGCGTTTTTTGGCTTACTGTGACCATGGTAAATGCCAATGAGAAATGGTTTTGAATTTAGAATATCAACAATGAGGCCTAATATAGGCCAGAATTGACTGCCGGAGCTCTTTGCAATGGGAATGCCATCAACGTTAACAATGAGTTTAATTTTAGGATTGGAAAGATTTATGATTTTCAATTTGAAAAGCATTTGCAAAATGCCGTTAGCAATTCCCAAGTGATGGTAATGGCCCGGGTCTACTATTTTTAACGGGGTTTTTCGAACAGTATGTAATAATGAACGACATGTTTCTGGAAGATCTAATAAATGGCTTTCAGAAATTGTTTTTAGAATGAAAAGTAATTTGTCAACATAACTTTGATTCACTTGACAATCGACCACCCATGATGCCAGCCTCTCTCGGAAAGAACTTATGGTCTTCGTCTGTCGAAAAATTAGTTTTTCGTCTAACAAAGTTGTAGACAACGTTTCTAAGCCACCGTCATTGTCAACATCACTATCACTGGACACCCAATTGGTTTCACCGTCATAAAAATTACTTGTTTCACTTTGCAGATCTTCAACCGTGTTCAATTTCACACGAGAAACTACAGCGAGATGATTTTCACCAGCACTATGGTCAACCTCATAGGAAGTTAAGTGCACGTCAGTTGTCATGTAACTATCACGAACCGCTTCACTTACATTTCGTCTTTTTTGCCTCGGCCCCACTAAATCAGATCGTTGTCGCCGACACGCCATTAAAAATAATGAAATTGTATGAAACGAAAATGGCGACTCTAACACTAACTCTACTTTAACTAACACTGGACACTAAGCAACTACTGTGGCGTCTACTGGCGTTTTTCTTTACTTCTTTATTCGCAAACGTTGCCAGATTGTTTTTTAAGAAGCTTTCAAAACTGGCAACCTAGGATTTTAAAAAGTTTTTACCAAAACCTGCCAAAACACGTCGGGATCAGACGCAAAATTGTTTCAACAACAAAGCTGATTTAAATACGTTCTAAGGCAGTCCTGTATAGGTCCAGTGCTGGACGTCCTAATAGGATGGACTTAGGACGAGTTTCTGCACTGAATTGTTATGTGGGTTAGTCCTGTAATAAATACATCATCAACTACACTGCCTGTCAACGACATTGTATTTAAAAATATAAAACAAACAAGCAGTAGACGCAATGGTCTGTATCAGAGTCATAGAGGGGATGGTTCGTTCATTGCGTCGACTTTGCCCATAAGGCTTGGTCGTCAGTTTTTGAGGGATTTTAAGCAATTTGATTTTTTCAGTTTCTAGCTAACACAACAGAGGGTAGCACAATAAATTAAGGAAAAATCTTAAGGGAGCTTATGGGCAGCTGGAAAACAGCTTTAAATTCAAAATGTTTCAAACGAAACCGATGAAAAGTGGGAAGAAACAGTATTGTGTAATTTGTGGATTGGTAGATGGAGACGAGAAAAAAGAAACCTCTGTTTTTAAAGTTGGGAATAAGTGCGTAAAGTTGCAATCAATTATTCCTGGACTTAAAAAACATCCAACTGTGTGTTTTTCATTTTGACGAATCCAATATTGTCAAAGGCGTTACAGTTGGACATGACTTTTACCCTGCAGAGAGATGGAGATTGTCTTTTAGGACCAAAACATTATTTAGGTGTAGTAAAAATTATTCCACAAAGAAGGTGATGGTGCTTCATTTTTAACTTATATTCTTTTTGCTGCAGATGGATGTTTTGCCTCTGCTTTGAAACAAAACAAACAACACATTCCACTTAACCAGTTGTTTCAAAACGAAAACAGAATTTTTTGTGGCCAGAAGACTAATGTTTTATCAACCTATTCTTTGTAAGATTGTTCCAATTCCAGTGCAGCTGATACCATCATTGACTCTTTCATAAACTCTCCATCATCACAAGGTACACCTATATTGTGTTTTAACATTAAGATATATACAAAACACTTAATGTGTATTCTTTTATGTATCGTGTTTATTCTTTATAGATTCTGTGCAAGATTACTTCAACATCAGTGCAGCTGACACCAGCATTGACTCTTTCTTAAACTCTCCATTATCACATGGTAAACCTATATTTTGTTTTAACATTACGATATATTCAAAACACTTAATGTGTATTCTTTTATGCATCATGTTTATTCTTTACAGATTATGTGCAAGATTACTTCAACATCAGTGCAGCTGACAAAACAATCATTGCCTTATTTAATAATTGAATACGTACAAATTCGGTTCCACACTGAGTCAAAACGTTGCGACCGATTCTGCATCAGCTAGTGTCAACAAAAGTCATAGATAAAGATGAACAATCTACTGGGCCATATGCGGTGAAAGACGGCGTTCTATACAGGAGAGTAGCCCGGGGAAGAAGAAAGCTGCTTTTAGTTATTCCCCGGTGTAGTCGCCGGAAGTTCTTGGAAGATGGCCATGCGGGATCTACTGGGGGACACCATGACTTAGCTAAGACATTAGCTTGGATCGGAAGTCGATGCTGGTGGGCAAAGTGGAGTAAGCACGTGCGAGCGTATGTGAAGAAGTGCCCATATTGCCAACTTTTTAAAAGAGACATAGGACGCGCAGTCGGCCTTCTTCATCCAATTGAACCAACTAGTGTACCGTTTAAGCGTTGGGGAATTGACCATATCGGTCCATTGAGCGTCATTGAAAATGGGAATCGGCATATTCTTGTATGCGTAGACTACGCGACACGCTGGGTTGTAGTGCAGCCAGTGCCCAACACCTCTGCCGGCCTCGTCAAGGATTTCTTATTAAACAAAATTCTATGGGTGTATGGGACACCTCGTAAATTGATAAGTGACCGTGGGACGGGATTTACGGCTGAAGAACTAGAACGAGTCATAAATCTACTAGGGATCGTCCATGGAATGACCGCGGCCTATCACCCTCAAACAAATGGATTATGCGAACGGATTAATCAATTTATTGTAGAAGGACTAAAGAGTTTGGTTTCGGATACCGAGTCCCGCTGGGATGAGTACTTACAACAGGCAACATTTTCTTACAACACTGCTAAGCATGAAACCACCGGTTTACCACCCTACGAGTTGGTCTTTGGAAGACAAGCGGTGTTGCCGTGGCAAACGCTGTACCCGTACTACAGTGAGGCAAAGGAGCCCCTCATACACTATTTACAAAGGATTCAGACGGACAACTGGCAGGTCCTCTGGTAACCGCTCCTCTTTAGTTTCGAGCTCAGTCCGTTCAGACTCCTCCCACGATAGCTCGTCGGAAAGATACACCGGTTTTTCACCGAATTCATTCTCCGAGAACTGGAGCGCATTGCCTTTATTTATTTCTCCTCTCATGTGGATTATTTCATTTTTCATTTCGCGTTTTAAATCCTCGATCGCTTCTTCAAGCTCGCGTCGCCCTTTTTCGCTGGATATTTGCATTTCGCTTACGATTTGATGAAAAGAGATTTGATTGGCGAGGAATGGCTCTTTCTGAACGGTGATATCCATATCTTCTTGTCTTGGATCATTCCTCAATGGTGGATGTGCTGTTAAACGACCGCCTTCCACCTGAACGGATACCCCTGACTCGATGAGCCAGTCTGCACCCAGAATCAACGGGCTTACGGAATCCCAAAGAACGTACACGGTCCTCAATTCCACCTCTGTTTCGTCAAAAAGAACATTGAACCGCACGGTCCCGTAACATCGTGTACGACTTTAATCAGCCATCCTTAAAAATTTGTCATCCAAAGGCATTATTTCGAAACCCATAGCTTCGACTTCCTGTAAACGTATTATACTAACACAGGCCCCACTGTCAACTAAAACCTCTATTTCACCTTCTCTGTCTTCATTCAGTATTTTTACTTTCACGTTTGGTAGCCGCTCCCTATAATTAATACCTTTCCCTTCGCATGGCCCAATGAATCCTACTGCCGGCCCGTTTCCCGAATGAGGAGTTAAGTTACAATCACGCGAGAGATGGCCAAGTTGGCCACATCTGTAACAATTCTGCTTCGGAGGCATCGGACAGTCTCTAGCGATATGACCCGCTTGATCGCAATTGTAGCAACCCCTAGTTGTGCTATAAACGCCATTACGTACAGTATGATGCACAAAAAGGTGAACACCGATTTTTTTAAAAAAGCCATCTATGGGTAGGTAATATTAACTGTATACTTTTTTTCAATAGAGGAAGGGTGGATTTGGCGGAAAACCACCATAAGCGGAGGTTGGGTAGTTTAAGTGTAGACACCTCTCTGTAATGCTTCTGGCGATAGGAATAAATGTCTGGAAAAAAGTGTGTGTTGTATTTTTCTTAGACACCCGAACCCTTCCCCCCCCCCCAGGCGAAGAAGAAAATTTATAGAATTATCTAACAATCACGATGTCAAACTCTTTCACCCGTCATTGTAATGATTACACCAAACAAGCACGTATGAAAACATTCAAATAAAAACGCATAATCATATGTTATTATAAAAATATTATTAGTGATCGATACTAATATATTCTATGTCATAAAACAAAGGAAAAAAGTTTGTCTTATACGGGGCTTGAACCGCCGCAATCCGTGCATGAAGCCAATGCTATACCAACAAGCCATTATAACTTAAACATTACTCTTTCGGATATCTATACATCGTGTTATTTCAAATTTTATAACTGCTATCTGGTATGAATATATAGAATTGCGCGGCATGCTTGGGAAATGGAAAAATATAATTTTTTTTTTTTTTTTTAAGTTTGCCTTCATGAAATAACACGATATATAGATATCCGAAAGAGTAATCTTTAAGTTATAATGGATTGATGGTATAGATTTGGCTTCATGCACGGATTGCGGCGGTTCAAGCCCCGTATAAGACAACCTTTTTTCCTGTGTTTTATGACATAAAATATATTAGTATCGATTACTAATAATATTTTTATAATAACATATGATTATGCGTTTTTATTTGAATGTTTTCATACGTGCTTGTTTGGTGTAATCATTACAATGACGGGTGAAAGAGTTTGACATCGTGATTGTTAGATAATTCTATAAATTTCCTTCTTCGCCTGGGGGGGGGGAAGGGTTCGGGTGTCTAAGAAAAATACAACACACACTTTTTTCCAGACATTTATTCCTATCGCCAGAAGCATTACAGAGAGGTGTCTACACTTAAACTACCCAGTCTCCGCTTATGGTGGTTTTCCGCCAAATCCACCCTTCCTCTATTGAAAAAAAGTATACAGTTAATATTACCTACCCATAGATGGCTTTTAAAAAAAAAATCGGTGTTCACCTTTTTGTGCATCATACTGTACCTCTCCAGTAGGAGTACGGGGTCCACTGTTCCACGGTGTTGGCAGACGATTGGCGGCTGAAGGTGCCCTCCAAGGGGTTTGCTGGTGCAAATCCAGTAGGGTATCTAGATCTCCAATTCTGCGGCGTGTTATGACCATAATGTCCCGGCAATTGAGATAATATCTTTGTCAGGAGATCCTTCTCCGTGGCGCCAGCCGTTGTGGTCCCACCAGTAAAATCCGTCGCCAGTCCCCCAAGTTGTTCCAGCCGCTGGATGGTATCAATAAATTCAGCTATAGTGTCAGATGGGTTACTCATCAGTGCCGACCGTTGTTCCACCAGCTGAATGCCACGTATCAGATAAAAGACGATGTCAGGCTCCGTTAACGGATGAGGAAACAGTCGACAGAGCTTGGCTTTCTCTAAAGCTTACTGTGCACCAGATTCTCCCGGTAGTTGTCGCCTGCCCTCGATTTTCACTCCCCATTCTACTAATGTTAAATGTGGACGGAAAGTAGTTTCAAATCTATCAATCCAGTCTTCCCAATCCTCCAGATCATGGCCAGTCAAATCCTGCCAGCTCTTTGCAATTCCTCCCAACTTGGAAATGGCCACCCTTCGCTTAACATTTCCATTCCATCCTTCAATCAGCGCAACCCGGTCGATGTCAGCGATCCAATCGTCTAAATCTTCCGCTGGATTACCCGAAAACATGGGAATATCTTTGGCCGCTCGCCGATAATCCGGTTGTCCACCTACAGCTCCATTCTGGACTGCCATTTGAGCCGTAAGTGCCACGAGCGTGTCGATTAAATCCTGTTGGTTGGCCATCGCGGGTCGATTATGACAGTTACGTCCTACAACACACCCACACCGTAACGATCGCTAATCTTTTCTCTTCGCGCAAACGCAGTTTCTACAATTTCCTATTATACACCTACACGGCTTAAGAGACATAAACGCGCAGTTTTGACTTAATTGTATTTACTTTCTTCAAAAGGAATACAACAACAGCATCCGTTAATACGGCAGAGAACGGTGCAACCTATTAAAATCTGAAGATTTGCGTTTTATTTCTCTTGCTCCTCGATTCTCGTGTCGACGAATAAAACGCCCTGTTGAATCTCGGGGTTGCGGGTGGATTAGGTTCCGACGTTCAGATGCCGCTCCGTTCTTTCGCTCCCTGATCCTTCTTCGCGATCCTTCTAACCTTGATTCTCGGTGACGTTGCTCTACCTCGTTGTTTTGAAGGTACCTTTCGTACAGAAAAGCCGATTGGTCTTGACGAACGGGTAGTGGCTGTGCATCCAATTCGGTGAATTCTGGACCTCCTATATCGAGTTCGTCCTCTACTTCGGAATTTGGCCCCTCTTTTTCAGATACTTGCGTCGATTCTGAAGAGGTACCTGCAACAGCAGATTGCGTGGCTTTCCAGGCTTCGATCTCCTCGGGGGACTTCCACTCTTTAGTTCCCCAAGGTTCAACGGTTAGATGGTACCGGGTCCGCCCATGTTTGGAACCGGACGAAGGGCTCTCGTTGTAATCAGTAGATGAAACAGGTGGTTCTTCCAACACACTTACTACGCGGGGTTGTCACTCTTCCGAGATAGTTTCTACCACCGACGAAGAACTTCCGTTAAAATCAGTCGACGAGACAGGGGGTTCTTCTAACACTCGGACTACGCGGGACTGCCACTCTTCAGGAATAATTTCTACCGCCTGCTGCTCCTTCTCCCACTTCGCGTTTCTTCTTTTCAAAGCTCTCTTCTCCCGATTATACTTGTTTTTACGGTCTTTATTTCCCTGGCTTCTCTTCTTCTTTTTCTTGTGCACTGGAGGGTTGCCGCATGTCGGACAGGTAGGCAAAGCTTCCCCACTTACTCTGTGTTGAGCAACCAAACGATAATCGAAATTAATGTTAAACAAAACAAAAATTTCCGAAATCTGTACCTTTCAAAGACCCGCACTGACATGAATTTTAATTAAAAAATTTATCGCACTAGTTAAGACCAAAGAATAACTAATGCGCAAATGCAGTTCTTAATTGAAATTCAGAGAAATGTGGTTAAAAAAGAAATTTTAGTTATTGAAATATGTTAACCTATTTCAATTTGGATTAAAGTATTGACAAAATTTAATTTATTTTTACATGTTTTCGTATGTAAATATTGAATGAATAAACAAAAATATATTTTGTTCGTATAACGAAAATATTTATCCCTTTTATCTTATGTTTATTAAAGACTATTTATTCGTATTACATTTAATATTTACACCCCTTTTTAAAAGCTTTGCACAAGGGCGTGTAGGATTGACACGTTGCTCAATTCTGTCCACTAGGTACCACTACCATCGTTAAGGAAACTCTTGACGACGAAGCCTTATGGGCAAAACCGACCCAATGAACGAAGCCTCCCCTCTATGACTCTGGTCTATATAAACTTTTTCAGATAATTGGCGCATAAGGAGTCTCTTAATCCTTCTTCTTAATATTATACTTCTTGTATTATATAAATTTTTTTATTATAATCATTAATTTAATAACGTTGTTCATAATTCAAACCTTTTTTTCAAATAGTAAATTTTATTACCGTGTATTTCATCGAAATAATAAATGTCTTTTCACAGAACAGTTTTATATTCACTAATTAACCTAAATAATTATAGAGCATGATCACAGTTGCACACATGCAAAAATAGTTTCATATCGACTTTTAGGAATTCGATTATCAAGTATTATAGATCGATTGTTGATGTAAAAAAAAATTAAATAGAAACACTACATCCAAACGTACGAGAGTTAAATAAATCCATTTTCTTATATCCCTAGAATATCCGTTCTCAGACATCCCTAGAACGTCCGTTTTCAGACGTCCCTAGCAAGTTCATTTTCCATCATTTTCGTACATCCTTTATCCGACATCCCTGTAACGTCCGAATACCACCCGAAATCTAAAGGCCGTTTTCTGATCCATGTCGGACGTCCCTTGGACGTTAAATAGGTCTTAGTTTCAACTAAGTTCTAAACATTACGTCCCAGCTATATTCAAAATCGTCTCACAAACCGATGGACGTAGCTAGGACCAACGGACGTCCCTAAGACGTCCCCAGGACGAGCTGTGCTAGTAGGGAATCCCGCCATTGATTTCTGCGCGTTTTTTTTTTCATCTTACAGCAGGCGTCAACCCAAATTGAGGAGTCTTATCCGATGACGGTAGCTACAACAATAGATTTGTGTGACAAAACCGAGGAGGGTGATTCCGATGAAAAATCTTTTGATTGCATTGTCCCTTCCTTCCTAGCTTGGCAGACGTCATCCCCACCTCCAAGTGAGAGAATACAGAAAATACAGAAGAAATGATAAGAATTGATGTGAGCTCGACAATAGGGCTGTTCAACATCTTTTTTCGCATTTGATTTGATCACGCAACGCAGCATTCAACGGATTATTCTGTCTGCTATGACTGTATTTTGTTATTGTGTGAAATACAATAACCGTCATTCACTTTTAACGCTTGTGCGTATTACCATAATCGCCCGTGTTACAAGCGCACGACTCGGACCCGCTTATTCTAGTCTAACATATAAGCTATTTCTTATACATTTAGATCGCTTAATGGCTTAGACAATTTTCTATTTAGCAGTGAGATTGAAAAAATTTTCTGATTGCTTGTTTTTCCGTCAAAGTAAAACCCAGCTATGTTTGAACATGGTGTTTCTTACATGTTAGCTTATGGAGAAAGGGTGTTTTTATTTATTTAATTGTACACAAACGGCTTGAACCATTTGCATGCCGTTTGTTGGCATTGATACGGATTTCATTCTTCTGTAGATGCTAGAAATCCCATGGTACTAACTTATGATATGAATTCCCTGAATTAATTTTTTGTCGACACATGTGTAATTTTTAGCGAATCGGCGCGGTGTCCCCCCTCTGGCATACTCCCAGTACCACCCTCTACTTTGTACTTACAAGCGCGCGCTGAACAAAGGTTCAGCGGGTGGTACTGGGAAGTGAATGACGGTTATTGTATGAATATAAATTAAAAAGTTTCCCTGAAAAAATTAGTGTTTTGTTTCAGTTTATTCATCGTTTTGTTTTTTGTGTTAGAGTAAAACTATGTCGTGTTCCGACTATGCAAATGGACTCGTAAATTATGCGAAAACTCGTTAGTAAGATAAGTTAAAATTGTTAAATAGTGAGTGTCCCTATTCAATTCCCAAATCTATGTGGAAACACGGATTAGATTGTTGCCCAATTGTTCTCAAAATTTCTCCCCCAGACATATTTATCTATTTGGTCGAAACCAAAAGTTATCAAAACCACTTGGAGGCCCTTGGTGCATACAAAGGCATTTCTTCTGAATCACAGCAGGCTGTTAGAGATTGCTGGGCTAGAGAGTTCATGGCAATTGCTCTCGCAACCCAAGTTATATTGATGAAGGTCAAGGTCAGACTTGCCGTTGCAATCAATTTTTTTATCGTGATCGCCGATCGCGATCACTAAAAGGTGATCGCGATCAAATACAGTGATCGTGATCGGTGATTGGGATCACCTCACGATCAATTTTGCGATCATTTATGAATTGACAACAATAATAATTTATGATATATGTATACAATATGATTTTCAGTAATTATAAGGAATAAAATTAATTGATTTGGTAATTTGTATTATTTCCTTATTTGTTTTTTTTCCTTTGCGTGATAAGTTGTTGGTAGAAATAATTTTTAAAATTGATCAAATGGCTACAAGGAGCAATAACCAATAAGAATTAAAGACACGAAACAGTAAAAAATAAAAAAAATACACTTACTGCATCAATGATAAATGAAAATTTACCACTTGTTCAACGTGTGGTTGTTAACTTTTAGAAAAAGAAGCATCTCCAAGTGTTTTTCACGTAAATTTTGCCTTTTTTGTGAATATCTGTCCTCCTTGGCTAAATAAGCGCTCGACCACCGCTGAAGATGGTAAAGTTACATTGTATCGCCTAAAAAAAATTAAAGGCGAGACTGATTGATCTATGTTTATGCTACTAAGTATTACTACCGACATACCTATAGATATTCTGCATTATGGGGTAATCACGTAGTTGTTCCAAGGTCTTACATAATTTGAGATATGAATCCACTTCGTCGTTTAATTTAGTTTTTTCGTTTCGTTTTTGATTGACGAAAAGAAATTTTTCGTGCTCCTATTTTTTTTTTCTCTGGGCTTGGGCCAGAGCGAGATAAAGATGTCCCTTCGCTAGAATCTTCAGACCTGCAACAAATTATAAATTTTAAAAAAACTTATTAAATAATCACGATTTAGAAAAAGCTAGGCAACTTACGTATCACTTTCGTCGATGATACCCTGAAAACATTCAAATTCTCTTTTCAACAGAGTTTTTCCGCGCCTAACTTCTTCTGTTTCTAACCATGATAAATTAAACATCGGGTTTGATATTGTGGCTAAACGAAGCTCATTATCGCAAAACTTATGATCAAATCTAGTTAATGAAATTAAATGTTAGTGTTCCATCAAGAAACTTCTTAAAAAATTATAAAACAATCAAACTTGAACTAGCATACATAAAGTTGATGGCGTCAAGAAGACCATTTAACAATGGCTGACAATACATAATTGAGGCATCATCCTGAAGGTGCTTCAATTTAGCTTTCAAGATAGAAATAGTGGGAAGTAAGTAGCCCAGCCCTACATTTTTTTCTCCTTGAAGGATTTCCAGTGCTTCAGCAATGTTCTTCATTATCCGGACATAATCTTTTAAAAACTGTTCGTAGTTTGAAGTAAAATTTGGGATGTGTAATTCATCTAATAGTTTTCACATAGCCCGAGTTTTAATTTTCAAGAGATGAACGACGCAATTAACTGCGTAAAACTCGGAGTTCCAGCGCGTTTCATTTTCTTAAATTAGAGTTGCCCCAGATGACGCCGAATAATGTCTGAATTTAAGGAACTTGAGGTTTGTTTGCTCCAAAGAAGGTCTAGTTTTTCTTGAGTAGAGATCCGTATTTTGCTTATAAGAATATTCATGAATCTTCTTATCGGATTTGGCAACAAGATTCAGAAGGTGGCAAGCACATCTTCGATGTTGCGGAAGAGTGAAATTCTTGTTGTGATGTGTTTCAACCATTTGTCCGTCTAAGATATCACAAAGAAGGAAATAAACCATATCTTCTTCCTCTTCCACAGAATCAATATCAAAGTAATCCTCTCCATCGTTGAATGTGGAAGTTGCACCTCTTTCACGAAAAGCCTTTAAAAAATTCGACCCGTTGTCGGTGGTGGAACCACGTAACTTAGACGTGACACCAAATTCGTTATGAAGATTTTCTATGACGTCTGCTAATACGTCAAACGTATGCCTCCCAGTGATTCTTCGGATACCAAGACAGGCACTCTTCCGTTGTAGGTTGCCAACATCGAACCAATGTATGGTTTCATCGAGGTAAGATTTTCTGCAACACGTCCAAGCGTCAGCTGTTGTAGCCGCGTCGGTAAATGTCAACAAGGCATCAATCAACTGTTGTTTCCGTTCCTGATAGGTCCTCTCCAGTAACGCTGTAAAAAATGTTCTTCCGTGCAAAACCAAATGAGGTGCCAAGCTAGAAACTAATTTCAAAAATCCTGGTTTCTCAACAGTATTCAATAGAAACCCATCCACTGTGATAAAATTCTATTTAAAAAAAAATCATTATTAACTTGAATTACTTGTAACCTTGATATGGATCACAGTTGGTTTTCGTAATTTAATAAAGGCGACAAATGCAAAACCTCCGACTAACTGTAGAAAAAACTGATACTACGGCTCTTGAATTGTAAGAAATTTTTACTTGTAATTTTTCACAAACTGTCGAGCATGAAAGCATCAAAAACAGAAAAATAATTAGGTGGTTTTTGGGTTATTAATAAATTAGGGTAATAACCACCCTAATTAATTAGTAAGCCATCAGACCAGCAAAGAATTGACCCATTTAAGCATGGATAGGCCCTACGTATATTGCTTCACAAAGTGGGAGCATCTGACTGATATTGGTACATTACCATAACCCAGGAATCCAAATTGTCTTGTGTCACAATTTTCCTTCTGGACATCGGAACAGTGTTTGGTGATCCAGCTGTTGGTGATTTCCATCTGCTTGATTGACTGGTTTCACTTCTCAACGTAGCCTTGTTCATTGTTGACATTATGTTTCTGTGGAATTCTAAATGACAGATTATTCAAGTTTGTAGGGTTAGTATTTAATCATTACCAGAAAGTGCCTCTTGGCATTGTGTCTAGTTCCGTGGTATACTACCAGTGGTTTGTCAGACCCATCTTTTTTTTTTTTTGGAGCACATCCAGGTATGAGGCACTTGTAGTAGCTAGCTCTTTTCCCAGGAACATCACCAATATGTTCGAAATATTCTTCAGGGATAGACAATTTATTTCGAGGAGTAACTGGTGTACTAAATCGGTTAGACAAACCTATTGTAACAACGCGTTGTATTCACGGATAACACTGACGTCACACGTCCGGTAGTATTGAATACTAACCGGATCATATAACGTGGTCATTGACCACGTGACATCCCCCCCTCTAGCTGCATTCGTCCCGAATGCATTACCAAAGAAAAACAACAAAAACAACCCCAAACAACACAAAAAGATATAAACTACGTTGACGTATATAAGTCCTACTAGGTTTTAAACTGATAACATACCCTCCCGAAAGAAAACCGGACACATTGTTACACGATACAGGGAACCACCCCCCCCCCCCCAAAAAAAACACATCATCATTAGGCTAGATGCTCAATGGACGATTCCAGATCACGCAGTGTCGTCAAGCAAGTTTCCTCATGTGCTGTCATACGGTTGTCTATTTCGGTGAGACAATGCATGGTACTCCACCACCGCGCACGTCGCTTCTTAGCTTCTTCTTCTACGAACTCCTCCACTATCCGTAGGCGTTCCCGAAGGTCTATTAACGTCTCCTTTCCTCCCGCGGCACCACTGGATGCTGAACACAGCCACACTGGCCAAAAACAACGCTGCTCCCACACCCCATAGCTCGAATTGGTATGTATGATGTTCCGCCGCTCGTTTTTCCCTCTCCGAGTCGTCTACTGAGTCGTCTACCGACCGCAGTTGAGTAATTAGGAAAAGTTCCCCCATCCGCGGTCCCAGTAGTCCTAGCAGAAGGAGAAGAGCCCCCACTGCTACCTGCGGCATTTGTCCGTATCGTACCGGTGGCATCCGGGCTCGTGTCGATCGACGCACCTGATCGTCCATCCTTTCATTTTGAGCTTCTTGCACCTCCTCGTCCAGGGGTATAGTCTCTCTAGTTTCATCCTCTCGGTCACGGATGTCCTTTCCCCCGGCCTCTTTTGTCTGCTCTGCTGCTGTACACATTCCTAGTTGATCTCCAGGCCAAGAAAAATAGTCGCCATATTCCACTAACACTTCTCGGATCTTTTCTCTGTCTGTCGGCATTAATCCTTCTCCAATCCTGCTTTCAAGTTCGTGCTCCCGACGCGCTTTCTTCTCTGCCCCTGCTGTCGCGACGGCTACTGGCGTGTCTCCCTCCTTGATTTCGGTCACTGGCTCGATTATTCCTAACACCGTCCCCTCTTCGATCCATTGTTTGTGGTCCGATAAGTGGGTTATCGCCATCTGTCCGATTGCTCCCACGCCGCTAACCAGGACCTTACCCATCGACACCCTTTTCGTCCTCTGCAATGCTTGGGATGGTTCCACCAGTGCACATTCACCAAACCGTTTCAAATCTAGTGGTTGAGTTGCGACCACTTTCCTCGATCGGGGTGGGACCCAGCATCCATTCTGGACTACTTGTTTCGGTGCTTCCTCCATCATCTCTTCCACCAGTGCTCCGATGGCAATGTCTCGATGTCCAATGAAGATCTCCGGTATCGCCCCAATCTTCATCCGCGTTCCAAGTTTTTCCAACATGTCCTTCCCCAGAAGTAAGTCGATGTCACCGTCCAGAACCAAAGCCTCCCCCTCGACGGTCATCCTCCCATCTGATACTGACAGCATTGCGGCTCCTCCCGGTTGAATCTCCTTGCCGTCAACTGATACTAGACAATTTGCGCGCCAGGGTGTCACTGTTATCCCTAGTTCTCTCACTAATTTGGGCGAACACACGGACACTCCCGCCCCTGTGTCTATCAAGACAGCCACCCGTTTTCCCCAGCACAACACATCCAGTACTACCATCCTCTGGATGTCGATTTTCAGAATTGGCCATGTTAGCACCTCCGGGTCTACATGCTGTGTCCCTACTAGACCAATTACTTGCCTACCCTCTCCAGCGAATCGCACCTGCTGTTGCTGTTGTTGTTGTGGTGCCCCTCCTTCTCGCTGGGAGCTCGGGCAGTCGCGACGTATGTGTCCTATCCCTTCACACCCGTAGCATACGACCTGTCCGTCCTGCGTCCGACCCCTCAGGCCTCTCTGACCGTTTGTTCTTGTTGGACACTCTCACTCGATGTGCCCCTCCGTCTTACATCTGCTGCAGATAGGTTCCCCATGCGAAGTCCATTTCAGTATCGATCGGTTATCCGACCGATACTAATTTTTTCCATTTAAATTATCTTCCGTTCCATTCATAATTGGATTACGAAATTCCTTCGTTATCAGGTAATCTTGTAATTTTTATTTGACCTCGATATAGACTGTACTTAATTTATTATTAATTTTTTTGTAGACGTGTTTACTTTCTGTAGCAGACAAATGGATGTTGTAGAGGAAACTGGCGGGCTGATAAGGGAGCCCATAATAACAATCTGTGAATTAAGTGACTATGTACAGGGACTTGATGAAAAAGACAAATGACAGTATGTAGAAAAACTAGTTAAATGTGAAATAGATTGCCCATTATAATTAATTAATTAATTATTATAACGAAGGGCACAGTTTTTCGATAACAACGGCTTCCACTACCCACATTTGTTGTGGAATAAAAAAAGGGCAATCTATTTCACATTTAACTAGTTTTTCATTTTTTTCATTTTTTTCAGTATTTTTTACACCTTTGTTAAAAATGGATATATTTAATAAATATTGACGAATTCTATTTGTAATGAATTCTGCACTAGAGAGAAGACAAACGTGTTTAATTTAATGAAATAGGCAATGTTGCGAAAGGGGCAAATTTCTAAAAATTGTGAATTTCAATCACAAATTTAATATATACAGTACCTACCAGAAGTCTTTGGAAGCCTGAGAGAACCTTATGCAAAAACGCCGTTTTTTCGGTTCTTTCAGTGCTGCAATTTTCACCCAAATAGTACTATTTTTTGTGTGTACGTTCTTATAAATAGTAAGAACGTCCCTAATTTTTTCAAGAATTTTATTTTAATGGGAGAGAGCTATTTTTAGAGGTAGAGCTAACGTAGCTCTTTTTTTAAAGCCCTTTTGCGTCTTCGTAGCCCTAGCTGTTTGCTCAAAAACAAAAGCCAAAGTGACGTCATTTGCAAAAGGTCCTCTCGGCTTTTTAAAGACTTTTTCATCGAATTTTCCCGAATTTTATAGATAACGAACGAAAAACCCCAATTTTTACTATACCCCCGAGAGGCGAGGGGCCTCCTATACTAGCGGACCTGGTGGGGAATCTTGGGACCCTTTACTGAACACCCGCCGGTCTTGGGGATAGCCGAGAGTGTACCTTTCCTATTATATCGTGATGGTTTCGATCAAATCGGGTGTATATCCCAGGGTAAAATAATCTTTTGGCGAAAACCAAAGCCGGACTGGATATTAAGAAGTGAAATGAGCTGAGGGCCCGACGTTGAGGCGGAACTAGTCTACAAAGTTGTTTTCCCATAAACTCCTGTAATTGCTGATTACTCCCTGGCTCAATACTTTCCCATCTCCTCCATGGTCCAGTCGGCACCCGCTTTTGTTATAAAACTAAATAATTTCATACCTGATTTTACTTTGTAAAATTCTAAAAATAAATTGACATTTTAAACAAAAATGCCAATGTCCTGAATCATAGTAAAAATTTTATTTACAAGCATAATCATTTATGGGTTGCAAATCAATTGAGATGTATAGATTAATTCAATCTTTTGTTGTTTTTTTTTATCTATATTAAATTTGAGGAATAATGATAAGGCATATAATTTTCAAATGTATAATAATTTCATTATTATTATTAATTACGAATGATTTATTTATTATGCATTGTCTTGTGATTCATAATTGCTGAAACCAATAGCTATTTCAACAAAAGCATCAAATATGAAAAAATGTTTTGTTTCAAAAAAATATACTCAGCTAACAAAAAGATTGAAGCATAAATAATACTTTAATTCTTTTTAACATTTCGTTAGAGGACTCCAGTTGTTGTTGTTTTTTTATAGATATATTTTGTACCGTCCCATGTGTATTAACTATTTTCAGCCAGATTCTTTGACCTTCAGTTTTTACTGCACGTGTATGTGTTTTACTTGTGTTTAAACTGAGTAGTGCAGTGGCGTCTCAGTTAAGCAATATGGAGAATGAAAAAAGTGTTTCAGAAATCCCCTCGACAATGGAGTTAGCTAGGTGAGTAACGAAAAACAATCTTATTAATTTATCTATTATTATTTAGTCATGTGCTAACTGTTTGCAGTTAGATTTTGAATGTTTATTGTTTATTCAAAGTTTCATGTTTTATTCATTTTTAATATTTCATTATTTTGACAATTACAGACGTGTAGTTGGAAAAAATAAAAACAGGGGACGAAACGCTGATGGGAAAAAAAGACAGGTGTAACAAATTCAAATATCAACAAAGGGTGAAATCAAATGCATTTGCCCATGTTCCGGACCCCGGAGGTTGCGCTTGCAACACAGTAAGAAGCAATCGGCGATGGTAATATAAATTTTGATAAAAAGTTTCTTCATTAAACAAACACGAAAACGTGAAATTCAAAGTAGGCAATCTCTGGATTCTGGACGTAATGCCATCCACGTCTGGAGATGTTACATCTCAGAAAACAGACGTGTTGGCAGATGCATCTGGTAACGAGGAAGAGACCTCCACGTGTAACTGCACGCATGAACACTAGTCAACCACCGGAAAAGAAAAAAAAATCTAATTAGGTAAGGGTTAGAGAATAACTTTATTATTTTGTTAATTTTAATATTTTTTTCTTTTATATTTTTATTGTAGAATGCAGGGTGTTTTCGGCATTATATTTATTTTTATTTTTTTTATTTCATTTATTAATTAATCTAATGAAATAAAAAATGTTATTAAAAATATATATTTGTCTCAGTTTGACAACGTTTATTTCAAAAGGCATTGTTTATTTTTGACATTTAGTAAACAGTACATTTATTTATTTTTGACATTTATTTTGAGACTTTATTTGGCCATCATCATGTTTCATGGACGGCTTTTTTCAGGTATGGTATAGTATAACATTTATAAAAATAGTTAAACAATATTTAATTTTAAATTAATTTATGTTTATTATATTATGCTTTAAATGTAATAATGATTGCTATTCGTTGGATAAAGCTAGCCTTTAGCCCAATCCCAGTTGGTGTTGGTGTCATGGTTGACGGCGTCATTAAAACAACTCGAAAAAACTGATGGTGTCATTTTTTGAATTGTATTTATTTTTGTTATTGGTAAGTTGTTGTTATTATTGATTTCATGATTATTATTTATTTTTTTACGTGTTACATCTGTTTAACATCTGTTTCTTCATGGTTTCGATCAAATCGTGTGGTATAAATTTTTTGAATTTTTTGAATTTTTTCCGTGTGGTGTAAATGCCGTCCATGAAATAAGCCGTCCGTCTGCTCTGTGGCCTACACTACTACACTACTACTACGTAGTAGTAGTAGTGGCCGGGGGTTATGTTACGACCCACGCGATTCCCTTTCGCTATCACTCGAACTATCCGTACTGGCACTTGAGCTAGACATAACCGAGCTGTAACAGAGCTAGAAAAGGTCTGAAGCAAAAAGGGGCGTATCACCTCCCACCTTGACAAAAAATAATCAGCTGTAAAGAGCTAAAAGATACAAGGTCAACACAGTTCAGGTCGAATCGATCATTCGACCACAATAATCCATTGGTTTGTGTGGGCTCTCACTTAAGGCTTCGGAAGGTGAGACCTAACAATAAATCGAAGCGAGAAACATGGCGGAATCCGCAATAGTGCGTTCGCAAACAGGGGGGGAGGGGTACGCGTCAGTCACTTCCTCTATTAGCGTTTCGGGGCACTACTAATTATGAAGAGAAAATTTTAATTTATTATCTTTTGGGAACAAAGTGCCATTTCGTGTTTTCTGGAAAATATGGCCGGAGCTTCACACTCCATATTTCACAGATCACCCGATTCCTCGGTGTATCAGCTGATAGTTATTGGGGGGTCAGCGCCCCCAGTGTTTACTATTTAAAAATCACTGCTGCCTTCCAATTACAAGTGGCTATAAACCCTTTTACAAATGAAGACACGTTGGTGGCGCTATTTTCGCTGAACTCGAAATGGTTTCCGTTATTCTTTGTTTGTTCTTCCCCTCGCCGCATAACTGGGAAATTAATTTCCAAGAAGGACTAGCAGGCAATGGCAATTTGATAAATGTCAGTTTTCACCCATGAGCATTCGGGTAGTGTAACGGGTTCCAAAACCCGATTACATTACTTTATACCCTATTTGACCCTTTTCGTGCAATGCATTATAGTTTTATTTATTTTCCTTCACTTTCCCATCCTTTTTTAGGTTTGGACCAGGCTATATCGTTTACACTGAGTATTTTGAATGAAATCAAACCGCTTTAAAAGCACCCAACCGAGTAATGAGCGATCAGCCATTTTTTCGGTAGGTAGTTCAGTGCGGTTTAACGTATTTCGGGGAATCCCTTTGTCACAGTACACGAAATTATAAAGGTGCAGCCAGCTGCAGGTCCCACTTGGTGGAGCGAGCTGGAAAAAAATATTGTCAAAAAATGGGAATAGATCGATTTCTAAAGCTT
The DNA here is from genome assembly GCF_020631705.1 of Daphnia magna. Lineage (NCBI taxonomy): Eukaryota > Metazoa > Arthropoda > Branchiopoda > Diplostraca > Daphniidae > Daphnia > Daphnia magna. The sequence goes on along the minus strand of NC_059186.1, from coordinate 5,001,787 downwards.
TCGATCTCAAAACTAATAATGAACACAACCATTAAGAATGATTTTTAAAACTATAATGTATTATATTTTTTAAATATTTTTATAAAACCCCATAAAAATAGACTCAAAACTTGTTCCAAAAATTAAGTCCCAAACTTACCACTAAAAAATTAAGACCCAAAGTTTTAAATTCAAAAAATGGGAAAAGATCGATTGAAAACTCTTAATAAACAAATCGATCTTTTGCGTTCAACGATAATTTGGGAAATTTCTTTGGGAAATTTTTTTTTTTTGTGGGGTTCTAATGTCTTTGGAGTTCTATCGTACATGGAGTTCTACTGTCGGATTTATCTACAATTTTTTTATATATTTTTAAAAGTTGGGTTCTAATGTGTTTGGAGTTCTATTGTACATGGAGTTCTACTGTCGGATTTACCAAAAATTTTTTTAAATATTTTTAAAAGTGGGGTTCTAATGTCTTGGAGTTCTACTGTTTTTGGAGTTCTACTGTCTTGGAGTTCTACTGTCAGCAACCCTTTGGAGTTCTATTGTACATGGAGTTCTACTGTCGGATTTACCATTAATTTTTTTAAATATTTTTAAAAGTGGTGTTCTAATGTCTTGGAGTTCTACTGTTTTTGGAGTTCTACTGTCTTGGAGTTCTACTGTCGCCATACCATTTCATTGCGGCAGATGTTAACAATCGTATCGATCAAGACGATTGATGCTTTCCACTCACCACCCATGAAACACGCCTCTTTTTTGCCTTATTTTCAAAACGCGCATTCTTTCAGGGACAAAAAAAAAATATTTTGATAAATAATTTAGAAAGAGATTTGATAGGCGGTCATCACCTGGGGGGCACGGTCACGGTTTTTTTTAGCCGTTTGGACGGTATCGCACCGATGTTAATTTATGTCAAGTATTTTAGACGAAAATTGCAACTTAAAAAAAAAAACAAAAAACGGAAAAGGAGGTTGGGAAATAAAGGGTGTCTAGACCCTCTTGGTAAAGCAAGTGGGGAAAATAGCTTCTATCGTTAGAAATATTAGTCCGAAATAAACAAATTTTACACAAATGGATATCCCATAATGGGCGCTATCCATTTCTGTTAAATTTTCGCTTAAAAAGTACCTACTTGAGCAGTAAACCGATTGGATATTTTTTTCAATGTGGTTTGACGGCGTTCTAAATTTAAATAAATAACAAGAATGAATAAGATCTGTCCATTTTGACAAAATTATTGCTTTAAAATAGTTGCTCAAGTAGTAAACCGATTCACTATTTTTGGTGTAGGTCGATGCGGTTTAAGCGTGGTAAGTCCAAAACAAATACGTTTTATAGAAATAGATAGCCATCTGCTTTATAGGTATAGTCAACCCAATAGATGTAAGTAATAAATATAAATTTGTTTTCAAAAATTTTGTCTATGAATGTTTTTTCAGTAATTTTCCAGAAATGGATAGCTCTTGATAGCTATTGATAAGGGCTATGTATTTCTATAAAACTTATTTGTTTTGGACTTATAGTTTTCCCGTTAAACGAATTAAATCATGTTATATGTCATATTTGCTATGGAAAAAAAATCTAACTTACAAACCGCGTTTGTTTTACGGCATGTGCCCATTATCAGCTAGAAATTCGTCAGATGCGATGTCAATCAAAATAATTCCTTGTACATCGACAAAATATGCCAAAGATCGGGGAAAACGACGGCCAAGAACGCCAAAAATTTTGGAAAATTTCAAACGCTTAAATTACGAGTCGACAACCACCTAGGTCGTCAAGTTTATGTCGTTAGCTCAAGTATATATTCCATTCCTTGGAATACGTTCCACAAGATTAAACGAATTACTAGGCCAAATATAGTGAACGATGAGTGCCTGTTAAAGAAACGATTAAACCAAAGTCCACCGGTTGTTTCGTTTTCTTGAAAAGCATCAGGTTTTTCCACTTTAAACATCTTATTTAACACCGGCAGGATTAAATGGAAACTTTGTTTTCGATTGGCAAATGATACTGAATCAACGCATTACTAAAAATATATTGTGGAAGTGTGCAAATCACTCGAGAAAAAAACTAGCCAAATAAAATAAAAGATTATCAAGTGATCGCACGTCTTTGTTTCGACCACTAACATACGTTGAGTTATAAACACATACAAAAAGACGATTTCAGGCAAGACCAAAACGCTCTGCACGTTTACGTTTCAGTTCGTCAGAACTTGCGACGCCAACATTACTAGTCCCAAATCTTTCTGCTCGCTTCTGCTTCTTCTCATCAATTTCGGCATTTGGTACAACTCCAAAACGAGCTTGCCTTTTCAGGAGTTTGTCATTGTCCGGAACCTATTATGAATACATTATGTGTGAAAATAGCAAATCATCTAACTAAAAGCAGCATCACTGAACTAAATACCTGTGATTTACTCGTTGGTGCAACTTCGGAACTTGCATTACCAAACCTCTCTGCCCTCACAGCTTTCTTTAGGGAATCAGGAACAGGAACCCCAAATTTCTGTGCTCTGAGCTTGGCTCTTTCTTCAGCAGACAAGGAACCAAGTTTGACAACCTTTTTTTCTTCCTTAGTGTCTGGTTCATCACTTTTATTCGGACTACTTGTATCATGAGCTTCGATTTCCTTTGAAACACTATCGTCAGCAGAGGTGAGAGAAGGGGCTACTTTCCTGTTCAAGATGATTTTCTTGCGGGAAGTGCCTGTTTCACTCTTTGGATTCTCGACAGACCTATGATTTCAGACAGGAAAATAAAAAAATTTACAGGCTGATATAAACAAGGGACCTACGCTTCAGTAGAAACTTTGGGAGTGATCAATGCAGTTGGTGTTAGGAGAGCTGCATCATCTTCTGGCACAATCAGGTTTGTGCTTCCCTCTTCTAAGATAGCTTCATCAGATTCTTCCTATATCAACATAAATTTAAACAAACTGTATCACAACAAAATTATTTTTTAGCTTCTAGTACTTACTGCCAAAACTGCCTCTTCATCCAAAAGATCATCATTATCTAAAGCTCCATTATCTCCTGTTTCATCTTCTATTTTAAATAAACAAAAATAATGTCAGTAAGGTATAGACTTTAAAATACACGACAATTTTATCTTTGAAAACTAACCGTGCACGGCATCTTGCAGTCGTTCCATTAATTCATTTTTTGTTCCTATGGTACTGAGTCCTCTGTTTTTCAACTCTTTCTTCAGGTCCACAACCTAGCAACAACAAAAAACAAGAAAGGCCTTTGGCATCAAGAGTGCAAAAACAAGATATAAATCCTGAAAATAACTAATGTTAAAAGTTTAGTTTCACAAACATCGTGATAAACAGATTATCGAACTGCTTTACTTTTAACTTGGAGATGTCCATAATCGTTTTATAAAGCAGTTTCTGTGCCGGCGTCCCAATGTGGTAGCGTTGGCGACAGAGATCAACAGTGAGATAGGCAAATAGATATTGGGCGGGAATCGAAAACAGCGCCAGCTGTTGTCTGAAAAACTAAGTACAGTATCCTGCACAAAAATCCGAACACCGATTTAATTTTTTAAAGCCACCTATTGGCGGGGTAAAGGGTTTTTGTTTGTTTTTCTTTAAGAGGGAGGGTAGACGGGGTGATGGACACATAGGGCAGGGTTGGGTAAGTCTAGAAATTTTGTTTTTATGCCTTAAGGTATTACGCTTTAAGGCAAGTAACAGGTCGGGACATTTTTGCAACCCCCAGGGTGATGTGTTTTTTAAAAACGACAGTTGGAAATGTTGGATTTTGGCTGTGTAATATTCCTTACCCAAAATAATTTAGAGAGCTGCCTGTGCACAATTATATCGATACCGATGGCATATGCGTAGAGCATCTGATTGCGAAGCCATAGATCAGTGTTCGATTCCCGATAAGGAATTGCGAAACATTTCGTATCTTGATAATATTTTCATTCGAATATGCTGGGAATATTAATTTTTTTAGAACGCAGTGAATTATTATTTTTTAAGTTATTTAATAAACAAAAAAAGCACATATTGCTCGATGAAAACTTGTTTTATATATGAACGAGAATTTCTCGTAAGCAAACCACATTAATTCATCACCTCATCTGGAATCGAACATCGATCTCCAGCATCACATTCAGAAACGCTACACCTACGCCATAGAGAACGACACAAATATTCACAGGCAGCTGGAACATAAGCTAAATTGTTTCGGTAAGCAACATTACCAAGCCCAAGCCCTAAATTTCCAACTGTCGTAAAAAAAAAACACACCACCCTGGGGGTTGCAAAAATGTCCTGACCTGTAACTTGCCTTAAAGCGTAATACCTTAAGGCATTTTTTTAGGTCTAGACTTAACCAACCCTGCCCTGTCGTGTCCATCACCCCCGTCTACCCTCCCCCTTTACAAAAAAACAAAAAACCCGCTACCCTGCCAATAGGTGGCTTTAAAAAATTAAATCGGTGTTCGGATTTTTGTGCAGGATACTGCATCTCGAATTCTTAATGTCTGCAATAAAAATGTAAAAATGTTGTATATGCCAAAGCATTTACCTTGTAAAGTTGTAATTTATCTTTCTTAATTATTTTTTTACGTTTTGACATTTTTGTTCCTTTTTTTTTTTCAATGAAGACAGATGGCTATGGATGAATCAATCAAACAGCGTAGGTGGCGCTCCTTCTCGTGCGAATAGCTCCCATATTTTTCCCGCCAAGTCACCCATCTCCCGTTCTTCACACGGTTCCCGCAAAATATTCTTAACCAGCACCTTGTATTGTAACGCACTAACACAGACTGAAACGATAGGACGTGCACTACGACATTTTGCTAAGTTTTCTACAGCTTTTCAGGCCGTGTGGAGCGATACAGAGTTTCATGATCAACAAGAAATGCCTAAATGCAAGCAAAAAAATTCTAGTAAAATTTCGAATATTTAAAGTTTTGGGCTGATCCGCTATTTAAAAAACTGGTGGCAGAACGGTTCAATTATTCGAAATTGTATTCGAAATTTCGACAGACAGTAGAACACAAAATGTGATCGAAACGTTTTTAATTACTGAGACAACTTCCTCAAGCGTGTATTTCACAGAAGGAAAGAGGCATACGTATGCATTTCACATTTTTATGACATCCAAGTTAGACAGGCATTCTTTACGTAGTGACACATCCCAGCGACAAAAGCGATGGCAATTCTCGCCTATAGAAATATAGCAAAGGAGCACAAATGTCGGGCAGGAGTAAACAGTCAAAGGTGGGAAGTGACAGTTAGAAACCAGTTTCACTTTCCAACCTGGGCATGTTGGCAATCATTTCCTTATTAAGGCACGTGCTCTTAGACCACTTTGAATTTTTTTTTTTTTTTTTTTTTCAGACGGAAAGCATAGCGCCTGTCACGCACGGTCGGGAGTAAACGATACGACGTTGCAGCCGATTTGTTTGGTCCCAGGAAACTCTTAACAAGGCTCTCGAACAAAACAAACAAACAAACAAAAATGCTCGACAATTTCTTTTTTTTTTTTTTCCTGATGTTTGGGATCTTTTAGCCCATCCCGAAGTGGCAAAAATTCAAAACTGGTTTTGGCTCGTTTTCTGACCGCTAAGATGCTGCACAATACTATATCAGGCACGGGCAAGTGATTTTTAAAGCACTTGAATTACACACAGACAACTACGATACCAGAGGCACGCGTGGCGGCCATTTTCGGCGATAACAAAACATTTGAAAAAAAAAAAATAATAATAATAATAATAATTAAAAAGAGCAAAATGAAAGATATCCGAGAGACTGAAAACTTTCGAGACTTTACGTTTGAACTTACGAAAACTAGACGAAACAATGGATATTCCAGCTATATATAAGACACCGGGCATATGTTTTACGTTGGTTTGACAATACAATTGAAGAGTGAGCCTGGTCTACGTATCAAGATGGCACAGATCAACCTGTTTCTCGGTTTGTTTTGTTTTTTGTTTTTTTAAATAAAAAGATCACAACGATATCCACAAGTAATAAAGCTATCAACTATATAATGGGCACAATTTGTTGACAAGGGTGAGGAAAACTTCAAAAATAGAGGAAGGGGAGTAATAGGCACCGCTTTGATCACGGCGAAACACGGTGCGTGCTGTTGCTGCGAAGACACTGGCACTGTTCCATTTCAAATTGATTGAACTAAGTGCGGGGGGGGGGGCAATTGTTTGTTTTCAGTCTCTTAACTCGTCCTCGTCATTATGGCACTTGAGTATAAACGACCAAGTCACTTTCTCGGTAAACAAAAACTAACGAAAAAAGATATCAATAAATACACACTTACGTAAACAAGAGAGGGTGGGGGGACAATAAGGACAATGTTTTCTCGCGGCAATGTCGCATCCAAAAGTTTTCTTTTTGTTTTTCAGAAAGAAAGAAACAAAAAAAAAATGCCATTTCCATGAAAGACTATATTTTTCGACCTATACGTACAATTTTCGAATTACCAGCTATACTCAACTGGTAAAAAACATCAAACGGTTTTACCGCATACCTGACGAAAAAAAAAAAATGATTTGTTTATTCATTTACTTTATCTGGCCGGCTATAATTTTTTGTTTTTTCTTTCTCACTGAGAAGCGTGTGAAGGCTTATAAAAAGGTGCTAACCACGTTAGAGGAATCACATTCCCATTCAATCGCAATGATTCACCCCCCCCCCATGATTACAAAAATGAAAAAAAAAAAGAAGAAAAAAACAAATTTCCATCTGTATATAGCCGTGAATGTTAATTCCGTTCTTGTCTACATAGTTCCAACCAATTTTTAGCTAACATGAATTGGTTTTACCTCGAATTTCTGCTGGTCTTATTTCATATTTTGTTTATTTTTAATCTTATTATTGTTTTCTTTCTGAAAAACTAAAGAGAACTAGGCGTAGATATAACTCGAATCAAACAAAAAAAAAAGTGGACTCTAATAGTGGAAAGCGAATTCGGAGCGATCCGGCGAATGAGGTCGAATTGGATACAATTGGCATGGGCAAGCGGGCCTTCGCTTACGAGGAAGTATAAACTAGAAATTACGTAAAACTTTGAATCGCATGGAAATGCTTGTCGTGACATGTTTTTTTGTTTTGTTTTTTTGTTTTTGTTTTTTAGAAACCTAATTTCTAATTGGAAAAAATATGCTACGGTCTACCTCAACGATAGAATTCGAAATCTTATTAGGTATATACTGCTGTAGGATGATGTTTGGCTGTGGGGCAGTCGTTTGCTATCACCATAACTCAATTCTTCCCCACTATTTCTTATCGATAAGAAAATGACACGATTCGGTGAATGACCTTCAAGATGGTCCTGCTCGCTCACGAGGATGCTGACTCGAGATGGCGGTACTTGTGCGCAGACATTTGGGCCAGGCCGAGAACAGCGAAGCAGCACTTGAGGCAGTGGTAGTGCGTTTGCTTGTTGGAGTGCGGGCACGTATCGACGCGACAGTTCTGCGACGGCGTAAATTTCTCGAACCCGGCGGCGAGGATCGAGTCGGTCTTCTGGTGTTGGCGACGGTGGGCCACCACCTTGTTCGTGTCCGTGCAAACAAAGTCGCATTTGAGGCAATGAAAATGCGAGGCTTTGTTCTGTACTGCGCCTATAGATGTCAGCACCACAGCGCCAGGAAGAACGAAGGCAATTTAAACAAAAAAAACAAGTCAAATTAATAGTGAACGGTATTTTTGAAAAATTAAAGATAAACATACAGATTAAATTTATCAATAAATACGACTTGAATACGTAATGATTGCACAGAAATATATCAACTTACCGAGGCTGGCGGTGTAGAGGCAACTGGCACGTCCGCACGCAACGTTGGCGCGGTACTGTTGAAAATCGCCCCCCATTAACGTGTCCAATCGCTCGTGACGGGCAGTGTGCTAAAACGAATGAGAAACAATTATTTATTTATCTATTTGTTTTCATTATTTATATTGTTTTTATTATTTGTTCTATTTGTTCGTACCTGCACGAAACGAGTCTTGTCGCAAAAACTGTAACCGCAATCAGGCCGCATGCAATGAAAATGGGTCTGGTGTTCTCTGTAACCGCATTGCGAATATTGGCAATCTTCGTTGAACCTGCCACACACACACACACACACAAAAATCACATTATTTATTTATTTAAAAAAATGCACAAATAAATGTTGACTCTTATGACAGAGGTGAGTAAGGACGGGTAATGTACAAGTGTACAAGAGACACAGCTCAACGAAATTAAACACGAAAAACACAAAAAAAAAATACCTGAAACGAACGTAGCCGTCTGGAACGGGTTCGTCCTTAAGGAGTCGCATGTTGCTTGGGAAACGCATCTTCTTGGCCTCGGGGCTCAACACTAAATGATCGATAGGTGATGAAGACGGCCTCTTGTGTCCCTGCGACGCCGTTTTACCTGGGCTCATGGGTCGGTTGAAAGCAGCGCCCGTACCCATCGAGTTATTCAACATTAAACCTGGAAGCCAAAGAGAAAAAAACAAAACGATTATCCTAATTTTTCTTCGGCAACACGCGCATGTTTTTTATTTTTTGCTTTACGCAAATGAGGATCTCACCTGATCCAGCGTAAATGGCCTGGTGGATGCTGGGCGAGTGGAAGGAGGACGAGTTGCCAGTCAGCTGATTGGCAGAGCCGAGACCAAAGGGCCCACCCATTGGCGACATGAAGCTGAGAGCGTGCAGGGCTGCCGAAGATCTCGAGGCCAAGTCGCGCAATTCTGCCTCCGATTGCGGAAGCGACGACGTCCCTAATCCGGTGGAGTTATGAAACAACGCCATCCGCGAGAGCTCTTCCTTCTTGGCGTCCATTTCTATGCAATTGGCCGTTGGATTGCCTCGGTCAGAAGCGCCAGCGGCTACCGATGCGACATCGGTCGGCAATTGGCCTATCGAACCTGGTCCACCGTTGCCGCTCCATTGGTTTAACGTGGGACTCAATGCTCCCGTGCAATGTTTAAGAACGTGCGGCTTTAATTTATCGATTTCAGAGAAAGCCTATCAGACCAAAAGAAAAAACACAATTTGAAATTCAAAACGATCGTCGTTTGATTTTCATTAACGATCTACGTTATAAAAAGATGCGAACGAAGGCTGGCTGTGTATACCTGATTGCAGACGACGCAGTGGTAATGTTCCCTGCGTTTCAGTTTGCAAAATGGCCGCCCGCACGAGTGGTCTGGTCCGTACGCCTGAGGCCTTTCCGTAACAATGGCCGGCGTTGGCGGGGAAGTCGTGGCAGCCGCGCTGTGATTGGCCGACGGCGAAGGCGAAACAGACGACGACGACGACGAAGGCGACAACGAGCAACTGCGCGTCGACAGAGACGAACTCTGCGTCGTCATTGGCGTGGGCGACGACGACGAAGAGACTTCCCGATGACCCGACGACGACGAGGCGCCAGTTGAACGAACGACAGCCGGTGAAAGAGGGCGTGGCGCCGGTGATGGATTCATCAAACGAGGACCGACGAGTTCTTCGTTCTTGGAGGGAAACGCACACGACGGATAAAAAGTCCCGGCCGCTTTGACCACTGTGATGGATTTGATCGGCGAGTCTGGCGAGCGGAGTGCAGCCGGTGACGGAAGCTGCAACGCCGGAGACGAGCCGGCGGGCGAACTGTTCCGCTTCAGCAGCTGATGGGCGCACTTATCCGCAGCGGATTGACCTTTCCTCATGCTGTGCCTGGCTTCAGAGCGTTCCGGACTAGGCGACAATGTCCTCTGGCTCTTCCAGTCGCTGCTGTTGGATCGGCTGGACGACGCCGAATGAGACGGGCCTGCCGATGTTCCGTAAGGCGGCGGTGCGAAAAGGCCGGAACTGCTGCCGACGGATGAGTAAGGCGCTAGCGGCGGTGTCGATGGTTTCGGCAACTTGAAACTAGTGAACACGGCTTGCGGTGTATCCGACGCACCCGATCCGGAATTCATCGATGACTATACACAAAAACGAATTCAAAAAGTTCATTACGTTTTTTTGGTGTTTTGAATGGACAGATGAACGTCCATGTACTTACGGATTCGTTCCAAACTTCGATGACTCGGTTCTTCGGAGGCCGGCCGCGCTTCCGGCGGAACATGCTGTCCAACGAGAAGCTGGTCGACGTCGAGCTGCCTGTCGTGAAGGTGATCTCTTTGCTGCCGCTGGAACCGGACGGATGAACCAGTCCGCTCGAGGCTACCACAGGTGGCGGGACCGACGGAGTTGGATGACCGCGCCTCGAATATTCGTGCATCTTGTAATGATCGAGCCGTCGGAACGCGTTCTCCGTGGACAGAATGATCTCTGCGCAGCCATCCTATTTGGCACACACGAGCAGACGAATTGAAGCCTCTTTCGTTTTTGTTTTGTTTGTTTTAAATTATAGTCTACATTAAAGAAAAAGAAAGGGGTCGTCAGTTACCCAACAGCAATGGTAGTGCCGCTTCCTCGTTTGATAAGGACAGCTGGATGGGCACGGATTGGGCTGCTCGTTCTCCTCGACGCTGATGTAATAATTGTCGGTGATTTGCTCCTGTTGTTCGTGATTCCGCCAGTGTTCCTTAGCTGCCTCTGTAGACCTATTTTGCATATCAATGCGAGTTTTGTTTTTGGTTTTTGGTTATTTTTAAAGCTCGGCCCTCATTTATAGGTGAAAGCCAAAAATGTTTGAAAGACGAAACTTGGCAATGTTGCTTAGACCTACTTGAAGGAAAGGGAACATCCATCGGAACGGCAGTGGTAATGTTCGTTGGGGTAGACTGGGCAGTCCGGCTGGCACGGCTTGCCCGTTTCGATTTTGGCCAGGCACAATCGAAAAGCGTCGTCTTCGGTCATGACAGGCGAAGGACTGCGGCCAGGACCGGCCGCCGTCGACATCGAATTCCTTAGCTGATGGAGTTTGGCCTCTGCGGCGGCGGCCAGCATTCGTTGTTCTTGGTCGGCCCGCTGCCGATGTTGCAGATGGGCCATCTCCAACTGATTGAGCAACGAAGGCATGCGGCCGTAAAGGAATGCGGCCACTGACGGGTCGCTGATCAACCGGGACAGATCCGATGTCGACAAACCCATCGGACCTCGATGGGCTTCGTCTGTTCCAGCAGTTCCAGGAGGTAGTCCAGGCAGAGCGGGAGAAGCGCTCGTCGATGGGAAAGCCGTCAACGGATTGCTGTTGCTTCCCGTCGAATCCGTGTTAGCAATGGCCGCCATGTTGCCGCCGGCAGCGCCATCTTCTGATCGTTAAAACAAATTTTTAGCTTTTATTTATTTTTTTTTTTTTGAAATAACTAACGGTAAGCGAGTTCGGCGTCTCGTCGTTCGTGTTTGCGTTTGTGCGAATAAAGTTGGCCGCTAGAGTGCAGCACGTAGGTGCAGCCTTCGCGGATGCAGTGGATGTGATTGCAGACCCGCGAGAAGCGGCAATTGTCGAATTGACAGGCCTCGTTTTTCATGAATTTTTTGAATCCATCGCGGGCCAGCTGTTCGTCCTTGATGTGATAACTCTTGTGTTTTTCTAATACCCACCAATTTAGAATAAATTTAAGCAAACAAATAGATTTATTAATTTTTTTTTTAAATGAAATCAAATGATCAATTGTTTTGTGCACGTTCTTTTAGCTTGGCCGGAGAGCGAACCATTTGCGATGATCTCCAGTGAAAATAAATAAACCGAAAATTCGTTCATACCCATGTCGGCTTTGTTTTTAAACGTGTAGTTGCATGGCGGCCGTCGGCAATGGAAATGAGTGGTCCGCTGGCCGTTGAAAGCGCAATGAGCGGTGGCGCAGTCCTCGGTAGCGCGGAAGCGTTGGAAGCCTTCCTGAATGATGGCCGAGTCCTTGCGATGGTAATTGGCATGCATCTGAACATCGGACGTGCTTATGTACACCTTATCGCACGTATCCTTTCGAATGGAAGAGATGCCCATAGACGCGCAGCGTTTAGCGTTTTGCCCAACAAGAATAGCAGCAGGCAACGACACAGATTAGATTTTCTGTATTTTTATCCAATAGACGCCCGTTTTGGGCGGCCAATTACCATGCTAATGTTCTTACCTTGACACAGTGATAGTGGGTCTGTTTGCGATTGTGCGGACAGCCGCGATAGCGGTCGTTGCAGTCGTCACCCGGCGAGTAGCGCATGAAGCCGTGCTGCAGCGACTCGTCGCGCTTCTTGTGCCACTTGAAGTGACGGATCATCTCTTCCTTCTTGACGAAAACCCGCGGGTGGCAATCGAGGCAATGGAAGTGCTCCCTAATACGTTGATGAGCGCCATATGTCAATTAAAAACGTCTTATTATAATATTATAAAGGATAACTTGAGAAATGAATTTTTTTTTTTTTGAAATGAGGGTGTCGAGGAAGTTATGAGCGATGACTCACTGCTGCGCACTTGAATTTCTGGCCGAAATTCAGGCATGTGGCGCTCGACTTTGATTTTCATTTTGGCAAGGAATGTTGCTTATATCTGACATACTCCATCTCTAAAATGCTCAGCCCCGTTTCGTTGTATTTCTAGTATCAAACAGTCAACTCTATTGCCTGCCCACCCAGCCCACCCCACCCAAAAAGAAACGGACACCAGAAATGGGGGGGAAATAAAATAAACGGACGGTAAGGCAAACAGACAGAAGAGAAAAATAATTCTGTCGTCTGTCAAATTCTGTTGTTCAAGGAATGTCAACATTTTCAGACGTTTTTCTTTTTTCTGTTTGTGTGTGTGACACGAGCACTGTCCCGATTGACTAAGGAATGTTTGTTTGTTGTTTTCTATTTCTATTTTTTATCATAATATATTTTTTTTCCTCAAAAATGGTGAAGCACCCTGCAGGGCTACATCTGATCTCGCTTATCATTCTTTTGAGATCGGGCAGCACACACCATAGCTATTTACCAATTCAAAACATTCTCGATACCCAAATCAAATTTATTCGCGTCTCTACCCCCCCCCCCTTAAAAAAAACAAAAAAAATTCTGTATACTAACCTGTAGTTGAGATTTTTGCAAAAAGGGCTGCCGCATTCTGACGCACTGGCGAAACGCTTGACGTAGCGGCTGTAGTCGATGGGGGCGCTGCTCTTGCCGCTCCCGCTGCTGCCGGTCCCGCCGCCCGACCCGTTTCCACTTGATCCGCTGGCCGCATTACGTCGTCCATCTATGAAAGGGGGGGGGGGCATTTCATTCAACCAAATATATAATAAAAGAGAGGCTTATAATAAACAAGAATAAATTGGCCGTTTAAATTGTTTAACGATCGAAAAATGGGTTTTCCGTTACGCAATTTGAGGCTTTTTCGGGGTTTTTTTTTAACTAAAAATGCGTCTAAAATGACCGTATACTCTTTAAGATCCATTTTCTACCGGCCTTTTCTTTTTTTTTTCCCAACGTTTCTCTTTATTTATTTATTTTTTTTTTTCCGTATTTTTTCCCCCTTATCTTCCCTTTTACGTGGCGGAAGAAGTGAGGGGGGTAAGAAAAAGCGCATCTATTGCGTAAGGAAACGGCGACATCATCCGATTCTTGAAATCTGACAAGACACAATAGATAGAAACCGGTTGGGAACAGTTTCCCCCCCTTTCCTTGATCCCCTTGTAAAAAAAAAAGGGAAAAACATCCGAAAAAAGTAGTCAAAACTCGTCGATGTTTCTCATCGGCGGTGCTCACACTCAAATGAACCCTTTGATCCGACCCTTTTTTTTATTATTTCCACCCGTTTTCGGAAGAAGGGAGGCAAAACAGGAAAGAGATGGGCTTTTTTTTTTTTTTTTCAATCAAAAAAATAGTAATAAAAAAAAAGATGCTGGTTGGATCCCACGAGATGTTCCAGAATTGCGTGAAATCCGTTAAATTTCTCCCCCCTTTTTTTTTCCTGATTCCCCCCTCACTCTCAATTCTTGTTAACGACATATACAAGAGCCATCAACCAATTCACTGTAGGGATTTAAGCCTTTCACGCCTCGTATGTGTGTTTCCCACAGAAGGGTGTGTCCATAGCGCAGGAAAGGGAACCAGATGTTGGTAATTTCTTACTCTTTGGAAAAAAGGGTGAACTTTTATTTTTTTTTCCTTTTTTTTTTTAAAGATTTTTTTTACGTCTCCACAATTTTATTGTGTGTATAATGGATGATACGACGATGTATTTTTTGTTGCCTGCCTACCCTCCTGCTCTCGCTGGAAACTATGTGTGTTGTGTAGTAGCCTATATATATACACGCACACACACACATTTTTTAAATGTAGGGCATTAGATGAGAAGACCATCATTCTTTCCACCCTATTCTTTAACAATAGCACAGCTCACCAGAAATAATAATAAAAGACGAGAGGTGAAACCCTCCTCCGCTCCTCCCACCCCGATTCCCTGTTTTACTGTGATTTTCTGCATTTTATTTTTATTGACTATTTTTTTTTTTTAGATTATAGATCCCACCCCTCGGTTATATCACGTAAAAATAAAAAAAGAAGAGGTGGTTGGAAGAAAAAAGAAAAAAATGAAGTGTCACAGATGAGCTTGTTTCAATCTTCCCTGCGAAAAACCAGGGGGGTTGATGTCACACCTGCAATCGTTTCCATATATATATAACCAGTTGTTGCAACCCCTTATACAGATAGCCTATAATATAATATGTTTTTTTTGTTTTTTTCCCCTAAAAACTGATCATTTTTTTTGTATTTAAGGGGGGAAACGGGAATTTTCTCACATTTCTGGGTTTGACGTATACACACACACAAAAAAAACTAAAAAGGGGTGAGAAATTCGGTGAGAGATGGAAGGGATTTGAAGATGATGCGATACGTCATCTAGACTGAATGATAGAAAGACGATGTTTAATTCTATAGAATTTTTTTTTTTTTTGGTGGTAACGTATTTTTCATCTGGGCAGGAAGAGTTTTTCCATGGCACCGCCATTGAATTTGAAAAGAAAAAGGGGGGAGGACCACCAAAAAAAAAATTACTTTTCACTCGTTTTTCCCAAAACTTTTGAATTTTTTTTTTTCCTACACAAAAATCCACTTAAATGAAACAAAACAAAAAAGAAAAAAAATAAGAAGAGGAGACTGTAGAGAGAGGGGGGGAAACCGCTTTTTTTTATGTGTTTGTCGTTTGTGAATCGATGCGCAAAAGGATATGTAACCGATAGAGAGGGAGGGGGAGATCTAAAAAGGAGGGGAAACAATCAATTACATATTGAATCTCTGACGCAAGTGTCTAGCCATGTGTGTGTTGATGCAGGCAGGTAAATCACCTAGTTATTAAAAACATTTCCCATCAAATAAATAAATAAATAAATAAATAAAACAGCTAAAAAAAAAAATGATTTTAATTTCATTTTTTTTTCAGGTTTTTAAAAAAATTTTTGTTTTGTTTTTTGGTTCTAATCGCATTGACCAGGTGACTGACTCTTGTCATTTTCGGTATTGCCATAGTTGAAAATGTGAAAGTAATCCCCCCAAACCCAAAAAAAAAAAATGAAAATGTCGAAGCCTTTCCTTTGTTATTAGAAGGAATGAACTTGCCTGGACTTGTGCCCGACACGACAACTAGCGTCTGTCCAGGATTTAAAAAATGAAAAAAATATTAAAAATAAAAAATAAAAAAACGGCCATATATAGTCAACATTTCAAAAAAAAAAAAAAATGGAAAATAATGTATAACGAAAATAATCCTGATTTGTGAAATAACCGTCAGCAGTTTGGCTGGGATAGATCGCGTTGCGACATATCCAGTCGAAAGGCATTTTTCTATAGAATTCTTTTTTTTTTTTATATTTAGGGCATCGCACGTTATTATCAGTTGAACTGCGTATTTTCTACGTAAACTCGACGTATAAAAGGAAAAAAAAAAAAGGGTTGGACTGAAAGGAGAGAGAAAAGCTATTGGTGGAAGAGATTTCTTTAAAAAAAATGGAAGTAGAAATCCCCCACCTTTTATTCTTTTTTATAATAAAAAAAATAAAAAATGAAAAAATTCCCTTCATCCCCTTGACAATGGCCGCCACAAACAAGCTCCACAGTGTTTCTTTTATAAAAAAAAATGGAGAAAATTTTAGCCAGAGTATTTTTATTTAAAAAAAATAAAAAATAACACAATAAAGGAAGGTAAGAAAAAAAAAACTATTATTACAGCAGATAGCGAGTTGAATAGAGAGGGTGGTGGGGGTGCGCGGGAAAATAGGGATCTTTCGCTGAGATTTATATAATAAAATAGACAAAAAAAAAATATGTTTTATTTATTTCTTGTCTCGAAAAAAAAAAAAAAAGGATTTCCTCCCTCCCCCCTTCCTTCCCTTATACGTGTTGTGCTATCGCTCTCCAGTACATGTAACATCACGCTGCGATATTTTTGAAGAAAAAAAACTCAACTCATTGAAAAAGAGGTACTTGCGAGAGCTGGGACCGAAAAATAAGAAAAAAAAAGAAAAAAAAGAAAAAATAAAGAAGGGAATAATAAAAAAAAAAAAAAATCTATTGAGCAACAGGAAAGGGGAAAGCTAAAGGCTTAAGTGCACTCTCTCCTTCAGTATAGATTTTCTTTTTTCCGGGGTTTTCCGTTCAATTTTTTTTGCCCCTTTTTTATTTTAAAAATGAAAATAAAATATAAAAAAAAATTCGATGCCTTGGCTGGGATTTCTTTTCACTTCAAGTTTTTTTTTTTTTTTTTAATGGGAGGGGGCAAATGGGGTTAAGAAAAAAAGGGGTGCCATATGGGGGTCTATTGTGTCATTTAACCGTTTCATCCGGTTGATTATTTTTTTTTCCATTGTACATTTTTCGGGAATCTAACGTTTTTCTGCTAGAAACGAGTTTTTATTTTTCCCCCCGTTCCAATTTCCGAAAATGTGCTAACGTCAACCCCCCCCCCCCCAACCAAAAAATGGACACTTTCCAAGAACCCCGACGCAAATCCTTTCATCAAAATCTCGAATAAATTTTCTTTTTCCTTTTTCAAATCAACGATGCAAAGCCACGCACGTTCATCTCTCACATCGGATATCGAATGCCATCATCGAACATATACAACCCGGCTTCTTCATTACGCATTAACCGAAACAACACATCAGTTGCTGCTCATCGATTGTGTCCCGTATTTTCCTTTCAGGTCGGTTTTTCTTTTTCCCGCGTGAACCATAAAATTCGTTGTCAAAAAATATAAACGAATCAAAGATCGGCTGTGTTTAATATATAACAAAAGTGTGTCGTTTCTGATGAATCCACGTGAAAATCTCGAACGATTTAATAGCATCGCCTTAAGGACCTTCCCCTCTCTCTCGCAATTTTTGAAAAGAAAAAAAAAAAAAAGGAGTTAAACTGACCTGCTAAATTAGTTGCAGCTAGTTGCTGAAGCTCCTGCTGGTCGTAAAAGCCTTTGGTCGCTGCTGTGACGTCATCGTCGACGTCAACGTGAAGATCAATGTTGGCGAAACTGGCCGCTTTGAACGGGTACGTCGTTCCATCCTGTTTGAACACGCGGGAATGAATGACATCGAAAAGTTGACCGAGTTTGATATTATAGACCTATACACACGTACCTGATGATTCGCGGACATGTGTCGCAAGTCGGCACCAGTCGCAGAATCATCGCAGCTCGTCAGCTGTTTGCACGGCGATGGCTGCCTGGACGTCGTGGCCACGTGACTCAGGATGGACTGGATGTGTGTTTGCAAAGCCCTTAGAGAAGGCTCGTTTAAAACATTCGTCCTCCCTGAATGGCCAGTGCAAAATGAAGTTACATATCAATGTAGACCTACCTCATACGATTGACATTTGCATGCGATAAAAACCAAGCAAAAATTGAAGACAAACCAAGTGGCAGGGCTGTTGGGCCGTTCGTCGTGCTCGCAGTTTTAGGTGTGTGGGGTGGAGTGGGTGGTTGTTGAACAGAAGACGTCGACGAGGTCCTCAATGAGCCGATACCGACACTCGAATCAACTGGTCGCGTTTGGCCCTCTGCCCCGGATCGGCCTATGGGCGAAACGGCGCCAACGTTTGAACTTTGCTGCCCTGAAAAAAGAAAATGCGAATCACAGAATTTAAAAAATTCGTTTTTTTCCCCCCATTCATCCGATGCGTTAGAGGACAAACTGAAATCTTTAACGTCTGATCATCAGGCCTATATTATCAAAAGTATATTATATATAATACGATATATAAGCCAATGGAGTTTGAACGTGGGAAACGCGATGCTGCGATTTGGCATTCGAAAGATGCCAACTTAATATCTCTCTCTTTTTTTTTGCTAGTTCTTGAGCAACTTTCCAACAGGACGAGATTGATTGATGACAAACGTTCGGTAAAAAGAAAAAAAAACAGACATCCCGACGTTATATACAAGTAGCTAATGAACCGTTCCTGTGTTAACGCTTTCCACAACGAGACTTCCTTTTTGACGTCAGGTATAAATATATTTTCTTATCCTCTTCTATCCCTTTGTTACATACGACGATGTGTCTCCCCCCCCCCTTCTTACGTCAATCCATCATGGTCGTTTAGCGTGTGTGATTAGGTTCGTCGTCTCCCCTTCTCCCTCGCTCATCTGACAGTCCTCCTATATAGCTATATTGACAGCATCGAGAGTTTCCCTTTTTTATTTTTGGCGGACCCAATGATGGTGGGGAGTCTACGATTCGGCTGGAAAAAAAAATGTACGCCAATGTTGTAATCCATCAAAGTTGAACAGGAAAAAAAAAAGACGTAATACAACATCACACACAGCAAGGCACAAAAAATCAGTTGATATTTTTTTGCTGTTGTTGTTGATTTTGTCGTTCGAGATGAACTAACAGCAGCACAGCGCGTAGTCAAGCGTGTGCTTTAACAATTGATCAAACGGCGCTGAGGGTGACGTGACCAACGGCCACGCCCTATGTCTATATACCGCGTTCACGGCTCCGTCTCGTTTAAACCGTGACATTGTCAGTCCTTTTGCCAACCGCTATGTTGCTGCTTAATATATGTTCGGAAAAGGATAGGAAATATAGATGCGCAATACATATAGCCTATTACATAGAGTATATACGCAGCAATTCAAAAGTATATACATTCGTCCAATGTTATATGTCTAACAGATTATAAAAGACATTGTTTTTATAACGTCAGGCGACGGACAACATGTTTGGCCGCTGGACAAAACGAAAGGGTTTAAGACTATCTATATAGGTTTGCGCAGTCTCTTAACAAATTGTTATGGTGGGAATGAATCGCAATGATAGGCAATCATTTAGGGTTGCACAGTCAGGGCGCGCGTGAATGCGGTCAACACACAACAATAACATCCGATCAAATATATATGATGACCTCGTGTTGACAGTTGCCTAGCCAAATAACCGGATATATATTTCGTGTTTGATTTCAACTGCACCCTGGAATGCGCAAACCGGTTTTCCCTCTTTTTTTTTTTTCTGGCACCCTCCCCGTCTACAGAATTCATTCTTCTTATATAACTATAAACAAGATAAATTGTCAATCGACAGATAATATGACGTTCACGACAAATGACACGTTTAAAACATAATGGAGCATGCCGTCTACATATAGGCTTTATATATTGCCTATAATATGTATAGTCTATATAATGATTGCTTTCACATCTTATATATACATAAAATGTAAAGGACAAACGTTTAATTATCGTTTGGTGGAATAAAGAAAGGTGTTCCATCGCTTTGGAGCTGTGCTACATTTTCATTAGACGAATTCAATTTCTTTTCTTATTATTATTTTTTTTTGTATAAAAAATTCCAATGAAAAACGGCCACGATGCTGTTTAATTTTCTAATTTTTATGTATACAAAGATTTTCTGTTCGTTTTAATTCTCAACGAGAGAGAGAGAAAAAAACGAGAAATAAATGGCCGGAATTCGTTCAAATTGTTTTGAACTAGAAAAAAGAAAGAAAACAATTTAAATGAATAAAAAAAAAAACAAGTTGGCCAATCGTTATGAACTTCGTCAATGGGTTTCTTCTTCTTATGCCCTTCTCCACCAGAACGTAAAAATGCTTTCAATCTAAATTGTCTCCAATTATCATTCCCCCCCCCCCATCTTCGCTATATTCCACTTGCTTATTCAGACAAATAGGGAGACCGCCTGTTTTTCTTTCTTTTTAATCGAGCCTCAAATTCTCCTACAAAATCATCTTATTGTTGTGTAAGCTTTGATTGTTGTGAAATATAGCCACAAGACCTCCTTCGTTATGAAAGAAATGAAGGCGAAAAAAATAAAAATAAGTAAATAAAACGAATAAAATTGCTTTAAGAAAAATGCACCGATCGTTTCGGACCGTCTTTTAACGAGCCGGCGGAGCCCAATTTTCTATATACACACACACACAGTGTCGTATAAGGTTTTTGTGGGTGAATTATATAACAACATAGTGTACACACACAAAATGGAGGGGATTTTTGGAATGAAGAAAGAATAGGAAAAAACTGCTGCTGCTGCTTTCTTCGTCAGTAATGGCTGGTAGGGAAAAGAAATATATATAAAATAAAATAAAATAAAAATAAAAAGCAATAAACGAGGACAGATGAAAACAACAAAAAAAGAAAGAAGTGGATCAGACATGGCCTCAAGTCTTTCTTTAATGCTAATGTTTCCTACAGGCTAAAAAAAAAAAAAAACTAAGAAGAAATTGTCGGGATTCGTTAACTTGGAATAGTTTCCTTTTAACTCCGCCACTGAAAAAAAAAGAAATGCTCGTTTTTTTGGTTTTTTTTTAGGGAAAAAATAAATAAATAAAAAAAAAAAATAGAAATCGTTTGAAGATACTGTTGTTTATCTTTTTTTCTTTTTTTGTTGTTGTATAGAATAGATGATTTTCTATTTTTTTAAACTTTTTTATTTTTTTGATTTTTGATTTTTGGAATGAGAGGATGAAAAGAATCTATTGAGTGGATGGACGAAAGGGCAAAAGAAACAATGGCCATCTCGTATTTCTCTCCGCCATCCTATTTTCAAATGCGCACGTTCTTTTTTCTTTCTTTCTTCTAAAAAAATTGTTTTTTTTTTTTGTTTTTTTTCTTGCATTTTTTTTTTGTTGTTTTCCTTGCTCTTTTCTCTTTCTGGAATTAATGTTGCAGATAACGGGGAGCCACAAGAGGTCAGCGTGAGCGCTGCAGGCGCATTTCTGTTCGCTTATATTTATCAGTTGTTTTTTTGTTTTTTTTTCTCTCTCCTCTAAACTCCCGGCTCTTTGTAATAACTAATAATGACAATAATAATAAATATTTTTTTTATTGCTTTTCCCTAAAAATATGCTACACGATGTATTTCTAGAAAAACAAAAAAAAAAAAAAACCCCTTTCCGTTCTTCACACAGATTCTCTCGTTTCTTATTTTTTATTTTATTTTTTTCTTAATCCGAAAAAAAAATAAAATAAAAATAAAATAAAATAAAATAAAAACGAAGAGGTTCGAAGAGAACGGGTTCTGTATAGTTGAAGGCGACAACAAAGTCTTTAATCATCCGTAAGAATAATGCGACTTATAGACCCAACCATCACACACACAAATAAGATATGGAATTAACCCTTTTTTTTTTGTCGTGAGTTTTTTGTTTTTTTCAGACGAAAAGAGGCCGGCCCTAAAAAATGGCTGCCAGCGTTTGACCTTCCGAGAGATGGAAGAAAAAAAAAATATGTTGGAATGCGCTGTGCTGTTAAAGAAAACGTTCATTCAACTATTGTTTTATTTTTTGTTTTGTTTTTTTCTCTCCAAAACGTTAAAAAAACGGGGCAAAACAAAAAACAAGAACAAGATTGATTGTGATTGCACAAGGAGCAGATTTTTTCTTCCCCTTCGTCTCCTTAAAACCCAAAACAACAAAATCTCTTGATTGCAACCCCCCCCCCTTTTTTTCTTTTGTAGTAAAAAAAAAAAAAAATTTGCAATGAACGCTAAAGGCGCTCATTTAAATTTTTTGTAAAGAGAAAAGAAAATCCCGCACGGCCTGCCAGCAGTTATTATTATAATTTCTGATTATTTATTATTTTATTTTCTAAAAATTTTCCTTTTTTCTTGTTCTTCCCTCTGTTGTGCGTCTGGCCGTTTCGTCTTCGGCAGAAAAAAGCCCTGAGCCAAAGCAATAAACATCGTAACACCCTCGGGGAAAGAATTCAAGATGGAAACCATTAAAACATTTTTTTTTTCCTACTCTATCCAAGAAAAGAAATTTTTATTTTCAGCATCCTCGTGAAAAAATAAAATGAAATAAAATTCTCTTAGCCCCCCCCCACCAAAAAAAAAATGAAATAAAATGTTCGTAAATGACAATCACCCAAAATGCAAGCACTCAGAGCCCCCAAAAAAAAACAAAACAAAACACTGAATTAAATTTTTGTTTTAGTTTTTTTTCGGCTGATTAAAAGTAATAACTATCAACAGGGGAAGAAACAGTTGTTCCGATCGGCTATAACATTATTACAATGATGTAGTTGTATGCAAAGCTGCGAGAAATCAAAAGTCATGAATAAAACAATGAGAAGATGATGGATGTGATAGGATAAATGCCACATGCTTGCGCGCACAGTCCAAACGAAAAAAACTCGCAAGTAGCTTTTGACATGATTAGCCTGATTCCAATCAAAAATACGGAGGGAAAAAAAAAGAAATAAATAAATAAAAATAAACGAAAAAAAAAAAAAGAAATTTAAATAAAAATGAAATAGCTAAATTTCTAGTTTGGCATATATGCATAGAAATCTGAAATGCTCTGACTATCTCGCTCTGGGTTATGACACATTTCGCGTTGGGTTTCTATATAGACAACTTTGAATTCCACACAAATTTGAGCAACGTAGAAAAAATAAAAGAAGAACGCGTTGGTTTCCTTTTGGCACATTTCGTTAGCTGTTGTTTTTTAACGCTCATATTATACACGTATATATCGTGATCGCCAATGAACAGACGATGGACTAATGACCCACTTTTTCTTAACCACACCATCCGAATGTTTGAACTGCCCCGTTCGAATCGAATTTTATTTATTTCAAAAATAAAACAAAAAAAAAATCTTTGCCTTAATTTTTGCGTTAATTTAACTTAATTATAAACCTTAGCTCATTAAAAATAAAAGAAATGTTCGTCTTACCTGCGTCGGCATCGCGTTGGAGTCGATAAATTCCGAGCAATTCGCGCATCGCTGTTTGCGCGTAGTCGTTGACTGGCGCACGTCCCGTACTGGCGTTTGCCTCCTGGGCTTGCGAGGCGTTCCCTTCCGCCCGGCGAAGACGGTCGTGCGAGTCGGACGGTGGAAGGAAAGGCGGTTTGGCCAGCAAACCGCCATCACTGCAAGACTGTTGCTGCTGCCAAAAGAGCATCCACGTCTTCATTTGAAGGCCGGATATCTGCCCATTTCCTTCCTCCTCTTGGTCGTCCTCTTCCGTGTTGGAGGCCGGACGCAGCCTCAGATCTACGGCCGCACTCTTGCCGCACCGGCTACCGCTGCGGCTGCTACTCCGGCTAGTGCTGCTGCTGCTACTGCTGCTGCTATTCAAATCACTGCGACTGCTGCTGCTGTTCGTGGCAGCCACGTCTCGATGGTATCCGTCTGTCAACTGATCGGCGTGTTGACCTGTCGAACGAGACGCATCGCCTCCTCCAGCGGACGATGCTCTTTCCTTCCGAACGGACCGAGAGGAAGACGGGCTGGCCTTGCTTGGTCTGCGCTCATTCTTCCGGTCTGGCCGTTGGCTTTTCAGGCCAGCACGCCGAGGAGGGATCGTTGTCGTCAGGTCGCATTCACCAAGGATGGAAGGCGTCGGCGGGTGGCCATGGCCGTTAGCGTCGCATCCATCCTCCGTGTGATTGGCTGTCGATTGCGTTTCGTTATTGTCATCTTGGCCATCGTCGCCGTCGGCCGATTCGCTGGGTCGTATGTTACGCGGCTGGAAGTTCTTGCGTTTGTTGCGTCGGGTCGAGGCTGACATCATCGACACCGGCATTGAGATGCTGCTGCTGGGCAGTTCGCTGATCCGATGCTGTAACACGGCCGTCCTTTTATCTTTGTCCACATTGGCCTCCTCCCCACTTCCCAAATCGGCATCGTCTGTTTTCCCCCCACCCACCAAGAAAAGAGAGAAACGAAACTTCATTCAAATATGTAATATGCAAAACCAGAAATCGTATATGTGTCTACAACTATCGATGTATTAGACAACATCTGGCGTCTTGCTGGATATCAAATGTGCGATGTGATCTAATTTTTTGTTTGAAAAAATAAAAATTTCAAAACGTTTTATTGACCTGAATGAAGATCTATGGAGGCGTAGAGAGTGGCCGCGCAAGCACCGCCGGTGGTGTTGCGTGCCAGACTGTTGGACCCCGACGTCGCGGCTGCCAAAGCCGCTGAAGTGCAGCTGGTAGACATTTGTTTGATTTTTTTATTCCTTTTTTTTTCTCTTTCTCTTTTTCTCTTATGCGTCTATTATGGCGGGTAGTTTAACGAGGGCTGGCGGCCACTTTGTGTCACTTTATATCACCTGACCCCCATCACCTGTACAGAAATGATTTCGTTGAAAGAGAAACAAACAAACAAAAAAACACAGTTTGACATCAATCAATCACAAATGTTCTGCATATGTTGAATTATTATAAACTATATAAAGAAGACTGCTATAGTAGAAAAATAAAAACAAAACAAAAACGGGGAATTCATTAGATATAAGAAATCGACGATTCTTTGATTTGAAAATCAAAAATAATAAACCTTCAAAAAAAATAAAAGGAGAATTGATTGGAAAGCTGATCGCCATGGGAAATCGAACGAGGTGCCTGTCTCACGCGAATAACCAACGTTCGGGATTTCGAGCGGGGAGACGAGGGGGGGGGGGGACGAAGGGAGACGGGGGAATGATCCGTACGTGATACGTTAGTCCAAAGTCATCGACCTTTGGACGGGACCATCGTAGCGGTCGTGACGTGACACCCATTGCGTATATATATATCTATACCAAATGGCAGAAATAATGTGTAGATACCTGCACCCACCGTATTACTACATCAATTCCCGCGATTGCTCAACCGTTTTTGTTTTTTTTTAAATTCAGATTCAACTGAAAATTTGAATATTCTGTTTTTACCTTTATTATTTAAATAGATCGGGACATGTACGGCAAGTTGATAATGAAAAAAAAATAAAATAAAATGAAGATCTTAAAAATCAAATCGGCTTATGATATATTTATGCCCAAATGTGGACCGACATGGCGGGTGGTGTAATCTCTTGGATTTGGCCTGACGCTTTACGTTCAACCCGTTCGGGTGAAATTCAAAATTCAAAAAAATTGAAAATAAAAAAAAATGTTTTCCTTCTTTTCGCTGCGTTGTGTATAGTCAAAACGCGATTTGAATCAATCTAATTATTCAACATAAACAGCTTTCAATCCGGGCATATTCCAAAATGACCACACGTATAAAAATTCCGTTATAGACGAATGGAGACAAAAGAGCTTGCGTCTACACGCCATATAACCAAATGAGGTCAAAAATGTGTGAATTTGAGTTGAAATAAAAATCGACGAATGGCTCAACAGCAAGAGAAAAAAAACATATTTAAAAAGTTCACAGAGAGAGAAAGAGAAAAAAAAAGGGGTAAAAAAAATAAATAATAAAAGCCAGCTGAAGGTTTCGGGTTATAGACGACTGTGATTGAATTACAACTATAGCAACAGCAGAGACGTGAGGCCAAGTTTCGAATCGAACGGAGAGAACTCTTTTTTTTTTTCTTTTAAAGAATAAAAAAAAATTGAAAAATCTAGCAGCCCCCAACTCATATAGACTTGCATATATAGCCTTGACATTCCAGGAAAACATAGAAACACACAGCAGACTATATAGCCTTTATCTAATACACACAGCACAAAAGACCTTACAGAAAAGAAGGGAATGTATATATATTTGATTAAAAAAAAAAAGGAAAAATGGATGGATGCTGATTTTATTTTTAAAAAGAAAGAAGAAGAAGAAGAAATGTGGATGTCTTGTGTAAAGGAGAACAAGAAAAAATTCTATGAACTGGAAGGAAAATAGGGATAGGGATATTTAGCACAACAATACGACTATAGTGCCTAACATTGCTGACGTCATCCACATGCAAAAGGCTTGGTGAATTGAACAGCTAATCCAGCTGGCAAGTGTTATTTTATTACATCAAAATGAATAAAGAGTATAGAAGAGAGGAAAAATAAAATCCAATAAAAATAAAAAAAAATCCGTAGGAAGACTCCAAGTGGTTAAACAGCCAGTGATACAATAATAACATTTCCAGAGGCTGATGGCAAAAGTTTTTTTAAGAAAAAAATGAATATATATAGATGTATTTTAAAGAGAGTACATGGCCGGAGGAGGAGACATCAACAAAACAAAAAAAAAAGAAAAAATAGGAAAAAACCAGAATAGAAAGAAGAAGATTGGGGGGAACAGTTTTGTCTAAATAAGTCGCGTCTCGCACCTGGCGCTCACGGCTTAAGGCCATATTGCCATATTTAACACACATTCGTACACGCATAGTATATACATACGTACTGGCCAGACTTTTTTGAATAAATTTTTCCAAAAAGATTCAAAACACAGCAAGAAACAAAACGTATGGAAAACAAAATATATAAAATATATACCAAAAACGTATATATATATATAAAGATTATATCCATGATTAGAACCTGATATTTTTCTAAATGACCATATTTATTTTTCTTTTTTGTGCTGTGTGTGTGTGCTGATCTGGTTTTATTTTGCTGTACGCAAAAAGAAAAAAAGAGAGAAAGAACGAAATTGAACAGATTCCTAAATATACGAGAGCCCTTGCAGCATGATGGATGATGTTCCACATCTATCATGTTAGATAGATACGTTTTTTCTAAGCTATTTCAATTCGGCTATATAGGGTCGCAATGTGCGTCATCTACTGCATTTCTTTTTGAAAGATCTTTTTTTTATAATCCTATTTATATATTATAGCCTATAATATATCAAAAGACAAACAAAAATGATGTGCATAAAACAAAAGAAGCTGTCGATCATTTGCCATTATTTTCTTTACGTCCGCATCATCTATACTTCCGACGTATTAATCACGATCAAACGCGGGTCGATTGTATACTTGTGTTAATAACCGCCCCGGTATACTATTATATATATGGGGAAAGAATTAAGGTTGATGTCAATCTTTTACAGACAGCACAGGAGATGATGGAAACAAGAAAAGAAATAAATTAAACTAAATTTTTCTTGGGGGGGGGGAGGAAGTAATAGTGAGGACAAGAATCTCAATTGAATGCTTCCTTTCGGGTATATAGATAGCAACTGCCGAATTGAAAAACGTTCGTTTCGTTTAGAAGGAAAAACCAAGAAAATTAAATTTTAAAAGAAAAAAAAAAAAAAACGGGAAATTTATGTCGAAACAAAAAAAAAATTGTTTTTATTTCATGATTTGTTAAGACCGAAAAGATTGAAATCAGGATTTTAAAAAAAGGTTAAGATAGAAAAAAAGGGCCATTTAATAGAGAAACGCAATAATTTATGACTTCCTCATTAATCCAATTTGCCAGTAGCCCATCAGATAAGAAATAAAAAACCCGAAATCAAGTTAAATCGTCATCGCTTCTTCGTTATAGATAACTTGCAAGTGATGGGTGTGACGTTTTAACCTTATAGAGCCAATGGCACACTATGTTTCAATTATATTATATCCTATATGCATAAACAACACATCACTCACTTTCACTCTTCTTTTGTTTCTATTTTCCTGTTTTTGTTTCACGTCATTGCCATTTTTTGTTTTGTGTACGTGTTAAACTTTCTAGCCTTCAATTGAAATGACGAGAATTCAACCGAAAAAATAAAAAATGCAATCGGAAATTCCAGAAAGGGTGAACTCTGTGCATAACCAAATATATACAACTGCCAAATAGGAAATTCTATAGGTACAGACTATTACAAACTCTATTTAAAAAATTGTGTTTTTATTAAGAAAACAAAGCGAGGGCCGGTTCAAAGTATAACACCTTTTGTTTTGTTCCTGCTGATGCTATAGGCATCAATGATGTATACGTAAGAGATGTGTTGAACATATTTCATGCTCAATCATTCAAGGCCTATACGCTTGAAACCCGAACCAATTAGTTTGTCTGAATGTCCAAAGCGTGAAATTTCTTTCTTTTTCTTTTTCATGTTAAACATTTCCCTTTTTTTTTTTTAAATATTTTCAAGCAGACACATTTCAATCACGAGGCACGATTTGGCGCCAGCACGTTTCCGATTCCTTTCGATACGCATAAATAATAAACACACTCACACACACACACGAAATAAACCTTTCAAACGCACAAATGGCAATTTGACCCGAATTTTTCTCTTTTTTCAAAAACAAAAAAAAAACAAAACAAAAATCGATGCTTATCTAAATGGAAATGAAATACCTGGGGTCTATATGGAAATGAAGCTCTCTTTTGTCCTAATTTCTTCTTCTTCTTCTCTCACCACACAGAACTGGACGATTTCGGCCAACGAAACCGACAAATCCCAACAACAACAAAAAAACACTTTTCGTGATGATGATGGCACTTTAAACACCTTTTTCTTTCTTTTTCTTTTTTTACTTCATTTCGTAGATATATCCACCATTGTATACATCAGCTGCCTGATGCCAATCCGGCGATGTCAAATGCACGTATATCATATATACACGGCCGAATGTCGACATGCACACACACACACACACAGCAGCAGCAACAACACCAAAACGATTGACTTCACGAAATCGCTCACACACACACAACACACACACACACACAAAGGGGTAGGGAAAAAAAAAAAGGGGGGGTGAAAAAGAAAAGAGAAAAAGAGAGAAAAAGAGAAGAGGAGAAAGAAGGACAGCAGCGTGCGTGAGCGTGCGCGTCTCGATGGCGAGTGAAGCTTTTTTCCGAAAGAGAGGGAAAAAAAAATAATCAAACCTGCCGGTCTGCTCGGCCAACGCCACCGCCACGCTCTTTTTTTTAAACAAAATAAAAACTAAAAGAAACTAAAAAAAAAATAAATGAAAATTCAAAATAAAACTACAGGAATTTTAGGAAACAGTGTGGCTTTGCATAGACGAACTTGTTGCTGAACAAAACTGTATATTATTTGGCAAAGGTGACAAATGTTTCTGTTGCTGTGGCAAGAAAACTAAAGAAAACGCACATCAAACAACGAAACTGGCAGCTTGAAAATGTTTTCCTTTTGGGAAATGAAAAAAACACAAAACAAAACCAAACTAAAAACACTTAAAAAAAAATAAATAATAATAATTAAATGTTTGCACAAAAGAAGATGCAACGGAAGATGGCGGAGACGACCGTACACCGTTCGACGGATGACCGGAATCTACTGCCAGACCGTTCGAGACGTCGGCTTTCGCTTCAGCCGAAGAGGATCTGCGAAGACCAATGAGAAGTAGATTGCGTATTTAAAAAAAAAAAGACCCCCCCCCCCTATATACGTGCGACAATAGGCTCAGTGGAAAAAAAAAAGAAAAATGGAGGGCAAAAGACTCGTCGGCCCTTATTCTTGGCGACCCGCACCAGTTTTTTTTTTTTTTAGCCCTTCCCTTCTTGTGCATCAATCGTCATAGTTTCTGCATCGGCAGCTAACCCCTTTTCGGATTTCTCCTTCATTTTTTATTATTATTATTTGATTTTTTATATGCGCACGGGAGGGGTGGGCACTGGGTGGTTGTGTATATCCTATACGTCTACACTCGTGTGGCGCTTTTTTCAAACAACGGTTTCATCGTTTTTTTACATTGGATGGTTTTTTTTTAAATATATATTACATAATACTTTGTTGTGTTGGTTCCTCTTCCGGCTGCTGTGGAGCCGTTGCTCACAAGCAATTGCCTATTTATTTTTTTGGGTTTTTAGCGGGACGACTGGCAGACATTCGTTTTTTTCCAAAGTGCACGTTGCTATAATTTGTAATGAATCTAAATTTTTTTTTTCCCGAGGCTTATGTTTAATCGCAAAACAAAACAAAAAAAAGAACTCTACTGCACAAGAAACAGAGTTAATGTATTGAGCAGACGTTTTTCCTCGACTATGGTTGTACCCATTTGTACATAGATAAAATATATGTGTGTATATAGCTATACACACAGTGGAATGACCAGCATACGGTCCAAACAGACACATCGTTCAAGATAAAAGCAGCGTGACAGATTCCGTTTCTTTCGCCTTAAACTCTTTTTATTTTCTGATGATGAACGCTGACTATCTATTTTCCCGGCCGTTGCTATTCGCAATAGCGTTATAGATATTACACTCACGCGCGCGTGTGGTTCTGCATATTAGTCATTGTTTTGATACATAAACAAATCAGGTTTATAAAATGCTGCTTATATTATATTAACAATTCCGATGAAATGGATATATACCTCGACACCTCCAATAACAACCGAGTGAACAGAGCCCCTCTTTTATCTGTATACACAGTTGTACTATATATCATTCCAGATTGTGCATTTTTTGTTGTTGTTTGGTTTTTGACAGGTTTTTTGAATCATTCATTATGAAATGGACGGCAGTTGTACTGACGCGGCTGCAGAGGCTTCAACGGTTATACGCCTCGAATGTCTTCAACTATGTCTATACATAAAGGGTGACTTTTAAAAAGGTCTATATACATTTTTACTTGCATGCAAATCAAGGTCGATCGCATTGATGTGTCTATATACAAACAGGTCGTTGGCATCTGATGACGATCGACATTATAGACCTACATATGCCAACCAAAATTCTATGGTTTAAAACTGATATTATAGCCACAAATGAACTGCGTTTAATCTAATAAACGCATACCAAAAATAGAATATATAAAGAGTCGATCGAAATGTCACTCTGTGATGGTCATTGTATACAGTTTCCGTGTCGTCCCTTTGTTCTTTTGATCCAGTCAAAAACGAGTTTTCCATAAGATCATCTGCATAATGAAAAAAACTGTTCCCCCGTAATCAACTCAACACCCTCGCCCATATCACCATCACCTGTGTATATATAATCAAACACGACTTCCATATAATTAATATTATTCAGCGAATATATCAAATAAAAAAAAAGATGGACGTCAATTTTACGCAATTCAATTTTTGTTTCATTTTTCATTTTCTATTTTTTCTTTCTTTCTTGGGAAATAATAATAAAAAAAAAACTGCCACAACAGCCAACATGCAAATGATGTCAAATGGCGCAAGGCGGCGGGCCAAAATACGACACCGAAACAAAACAAAGGCAAAACGCTGGTGCACAAAAACATGGAAAACGTTATTCTCTCTCTACATATTTTTCTGCGTTGCCTTAAATATATTGTACGTATGGCTCATCTTGATGGTCTCAAAGCAAACACCACCAAGAAAAAACACATGGTCCGCATATGAAAATATACGTATAGTTGCAGTGAAAATTCCCGTATTAGGCCTATACAGTCTTACATAATATATACAAATACAATCAAAAATGCTAACTTTGGTGCGCTAATGCTGTATAGATAGGTGGAGGCGGGAGGCAACTGTTGACGCGCTATTCGGAAACGCAAATATGCGTCGCAAGTTTCCAGCCCGAAAATGTTTGCATTTTCGACAGAGATATACCAGCAACGAGAGGGAAAAAACAAAACGCATTCGAATGAGGACGAGTAGGATGTAGACTATATAGAAGAACCGCACCCACATTTTAACGACGGCAGTTCACCGCGTGTTTTGGCAACGCTTTCTGCTGACTTTTCTCCCATCTTTGTCTCACACAAAACAATTTGGAACGAAGAAAAAACAAAAAATGAGGAAAACAAAAAAATCGTGCACGAAACAGATAAATTAAACAAATTAAAGAAAAGGGAAAAAAAAAACAAAATAAAAAATAAAAAATACTCGGTGCTTGGCAGCATTGATGGGATGGTTGGCCAATGCGTCAAAGTCCCCTGCATTCAACGACAACGCTGTGTCCAACGGTTTTTCTCGGCCCACCTATCAACGCCCTTGATATGCCGCAACCTGCCGTCACTTTGGATTTTCAAAAAATAAATGAAATAAAATAAAAAATAAAATAATTGTATATGTCATCGACATAGTATACTCCCCCCCCCCCTTTCAATTCAAACCTCCATCAACAAAACAATTAACTCCCACATTTTTCCAAATGAAATTCACTTTTCGATGGGCCATTTTGCGTCGTTTCAGTGTAAGAAATTAAAAAACAAAAACTAAAAAATGTTACCAGATGCGATATGATATGGAGACACAATGTCGACGGCCGTTGTTGTGTGGCCCTCGTTGCGCCGTTGCCTGGAAATGTCATAAGCGAAC
Source organism: Daphnia magna (assembly GCF_020631705.1). NCBI lineage: Eukaryota > Metazoa > Arthropoda > Branchiopoda > Diplostraca > Daphniidae > Daphnia > Daphnia magna. The sequence continues at coordinate 4,969,483 of NC_059186.1, read as the reverse complement.
ATGATTAGTGCCCGTGATTTACAGACGCGCACCACACAGCGCAGAGCACAGACGTCCGCAGTCTCAGAAATATATACACATCCCTTTTCTTTCGAAAAAAAAAGAAGGAAAGAACAAAAAAAAAAAAAAATGTAGAATGCGTCTTGTTGGTGGTGGTGGTGGTGGGGGGGTGATTGAAATAGAAAATGCCAAGAACCAAATATCCATGGGAATGGGCATGGAAGCCAAGTTATTTTAAAATTGAAGTTGCTCGTTCCATCTCATCAGCCAGAGCCAAAAACGTACCTCACTGTGTATACCCCTTTATTATTATTATTATTATATATTTTTTTTTTTAGTTTAGTTTCTCTTTCTTTTTTTTGTGCTTTCAAGTCGCACAAATGACGAACAAAATAAATAAAACAAAACAAAAGACACACAAAACGCGTAAAAGAAAGAAAATAACAGGCAAACTAAACGACATCACGGATATAGGCAAGGCGTGCTATATACTTTTCTTGCCAGATTTCGGTTTGTCGCCCAAGTCTTGATGGTCTACACACACAAACACACCGTAGGGATGTGTAAGAAGAAGGAAACAAAACAAAAAAATGTTGAAATAAAAAAGGTAAATAAATAAATAAAAAAAGAATGTACTTTTATCTCTTTTGATGGAAATCAACATGACGCCGATACATAATAGACCTACCGACCTCAAGAAATGTCCTGTTCTTCTCCACACACACACACAACACACACACACAAAAAATTGAAAAAAATTCAAAAATGTGTACATCAGTACATCAGAGAAGTCTGGAACGATGCCCAACATATGACTGTTTTGAAAAGACAGAGATTCTTAGAGCTCGTCGTCGAAAATTGTCACTGACGTTGGCGGCTCGTGTTTCGACTCTATTCTTGTGATTCTCACACTCAAAAACTGAAACGCGTTCCTCAACAATTTCTTTCAATGTCGGTTTGCGTATTAAAATTCTATCGTTCATTATTCTAATTTTTTATTTCTCTTTTTTTTGGTCAAAACAATGTGCTGCGTGAAAGACTATAGGGCATCAAGTGCTTGTATATGTAGATCCTATTGGCTGAATTTCTTTTCCAATGGGTTTCCAGTTAAAAAAATATAAAAAAAAAAAAAAAAACAGAAAAACTCGCGATATAATTTTCTTTTTGGGATAATTTGGTCTTGAGTTACCATTATGGACTGGATGATGGATCACATTTTGCTGAAACTTGTTAAAACAGCATCCATATTTCTTTTTCCTTTTTTTTTTTTTTTTTTTTCATTTCGTGTATATATATCAAGGATATATGTGAGGCAGCAACACATCTATGAGAATGAAAGAAACGAAATGTTGAACTGTTACAGCTGCAATGGTCAAAGAACTTGAGGTGTTTAACAATGCGAATGCTCGTTGGCCCAACCGACCAATGAGCAACGAGAAATTTCGCCCAATCATTTTGCATTACACAAACGTCCACTTCCCGCCAAGAAAATAAATTGTTCATCACGCGGTATAGAAATCTCGATGTATAATCGAACGTTTCAAAAAGCATATTTTTTCTATACATGTTTCGATATTATTCATGATTTCGGAACTGGGGCATCGACATCTCACAGTGATCGTTACTGGCCCATGCATATATAATTAAATCATCGAGTATAGTTTTGGCTGCTATAGTCTATCTGCAACAATTGCCAATAAAACAGTGTTAGGCTACATAATACTGAATTTATTATCCAATATTTTTCGCCTATAAATCGCAATTCAATTATTGAAAAGGCCTAAATTCTATATGCAGCTTGAAATGAGAGGCGCATCCTAACACAAAGTTCCGATGAACATCAATCTTCGAATTTATTTCACATAAATATACCATCGTTATGTTGATTTTGGCTGATTGTCGAAGAAACAATGGCCATGACTTAAAAATATAATTAGCCAAGTGTTTGTCACTGGTGTGTTGGGATAACTAATATAATCAGCGCCGGCCGCGTATATTACATTGGTCGAATATCATATCGATAACTGATGAAACTATATAACCAGTTCATATAGTCAACAAGCAAGTTGCGTTTCTTAAAAACAAAGAAAAAAAAAAATTGCTGAGTTAACGAATATATTTGACACTCGGCTTGTAGACTACATAACTACCTAACCCCCCCTAATTTTTTTCTTTTTTTTGTTGTTAGTTTTTACTTTCGTGGTTCGCTATTTGATTTCAGTTTTCGCACTGCAAGCTTCTCGATAATTTCAAAACGAGCAATTCCGAATTTTTGTGTATTTGAAACGAATCAGCTGATAATTGTGCTGAAGAACGACACTCATCATCTGGCTAAATTACATAGTTTTAAATATTTGTTTAAAACGCAGCGATTGCAGCAGGGAAATGACCAACTCATGAGACTATTATATGCCATCGTCATTGTTAATTGTTTATATAACTGACGCACGACAAACGGGTTTCACTTTGACTTTATATACATACAGGGTTTTGCATAAATATAGCGAAACTATATAGCCTATATACATAACACAAAAGAGTTGACTTCGTCATTCATCTAACACAATAACACAAAAAGCCGTCGACTTATGTAGGCTATACCGCTATGGAAGATGTCATTAGAAAACATATCAATAGATTGGCTATTTATAGATTACATATACATAGCCTATAGTCTATACAGTCCACATATATATAGCCCGTAATTATATATACCTGTTTTGAAAGAACGGGGCTATTCCAATGAGGAGGGATATATAGACATACGAGTGAATATGTATGAAAGGCCATCGAGTCCAAAAAGGGACGCGTGCCCCTTCCCCTTAACCTCCCCCCCCCCCCTAAAAAAAAGGCCTCACATAGGGAAGAAAGTAGGGGGGGGGGGATCGGACAATTGAACGAAAGGGAGGGATGGCGGTGAGGGGACAAGGGGCAGCGCTGCGATGGAGACGAGCAATATTAATACATATACACAACAAATGTAGTATATTATATAGACCAACATGACGGCCACTAACCACTACACCCATAATGCGCCTATTGATACAGGCAGGGTCAATCAAATCACACACTTCACGCCAGCCCTCCTTCATTGTCCACCATGTATATAGCCTACGCACTCTATATATACACATAGAGCTAATAAATATACGTAGTGTAAACATCAGCATATTCCAAAGGACACGTGCAACAAGTCTTTGCATATAATATACATCCAGGATGCATTTGGGATTATTTCATCTACCAGCTGACGAACCAAAAAAAAAAAAATGAAAAATTATTATTAGTTTTGAAATGCAAGTCTAAGAAAGAGAGAAAAGGCAAGTCGCCTTAAATATAGATATGTTCCAACAAAACGTTGACTAAATAGCCCATGCTGGAAACGTGTGTGTAGACTACATACTTTTGCGAGAAGGGTTACAGAGTATGTGTGTGCGTCTTTTCAAGGCGCTGAATTCCGAGAAACGATTACTGGCCTCATTTGTGGCGCTCGTGGTGTAAATATTCCGAGAAACTCGCCATCGAACCGAAAACGCTTCCGCAAAACTAACGACTCTTTTCACATTGTTTTGCTGTTCTTTTCAAGAAAAACTATATATATGTATAGTAGTCTATATAGCTATATACACGTGTTTAAGACGTTTTGGTATATATACATACGTCAAGGCAATTGAAGGCTAATAATCAAGGCTTTTACAGAAACAGCCAATTAGAAAAAGAATACGAAGAACAATTACACGCAGCAGCAGGTTAAGTTCGATATGTTATGCATCGTATTATAGAGAATCCGAACGCAAACGGACTCTTACAAATAACAGTTAAATACTGATTCTTCTAAACATGTATATTAAAAGCGGTTGTACATAGTAGGCCTGTTTGAAAAATGGCCATCATAGGGTCTTTCAAGAAACTTCAATGAAATATGTCAGTCGTTATATATATAGCTATACTATATGCAAATGCAAGAGATCTATGTGTATTATATACGTCATGGCTGTTGCAGATGCCTATACATACGCATATACATGCCACATGTACTATACAGCACATACACGCATAAATTCCTATAAATATAACGTGGGATTCGGATTTTTGCCTCTTTCACTGTATTATGTATATATACCAACAGCCACAACCGTCGCTAGAAATCTATCAAAGAAGCCAAAGAGGAAGAGAGAGAGCAAGAGGAATACAACAACAAAAAAAATATATATTACATACAGTATATATGGTATAGGATATACTAACTCTTGTAAACGCAAGAAAAGATTTTTTTTTTTTTTCATTGTGGCGCCCTCACTCGGCTCCTTTGCATAAAGGTCGTTTGCATATGCTCGGATAAGAGTGGTGGGGGGAATAAAAAAGAAAAAAAAAAAAGGAGAAGAAGAAGAAGGTGGAGGATGAGGGAAGACCGACAAAAAAGGCTTTAACTAACATCGATGACACGACAATGGCGCCCAAAACGCAAAGGGGAAACATCATCGAATATTTTAAATATATGCAACTTACCTGATCATTTTTTTTTTTTTTTGCGCTCGTATCTACATACGAGCGATATATACCATACATCACGTAGTGCCCCATCCTTCTCTCCTGCAACCCTTTTTTTTTTTTCTATTATTACGTATACACCATTTGCATATTTCTTCTGGCTTAACGGTTTTTTTTTTCCCTTCTTCTTCTATACGTCGGTTGGCCGAGCGCGTTGGTTGGGTCGGCCCGTATATATAGGTTGGAGAAGCTCTTTTGCATGCTTATATTGTTGCCGCACTAGAATATAATGTATAAATACCTAATATACTATGCATCGATTGAAATTGCCCTTGCCCGTTTTTTCTTTTTTCTTCCTCTATCCAACGGCCGATCCCGCGTGAGAAAAAAAAAGCTTCCACTTCCTATTATTTATATGCCTATATGTATATAATAGAACAGCCGCATTCACTCTTGAACACAACACATCCTGATGCCCTCTATTTAAAGAGATTTCGGTTGGGCTTGAATCAAAAAGAAGAAACAGTCGTTTATAAATGTAGACCTATATAGACTCTTGCATATTATTATATATATAGGCCTTTTTGGTACATTTCATATGGGCAGCCAATGACAGCACGAAGTGGAACTGAATATTCAAATTTGCTGGGCAAATTTAGAAATAAAAAGTATGGGGCAAAGGGGATTCAAGAAACCCGATGAAATGCTAAAAATAGCAATCAACTATGTTAATTATAATATCTAATGCCATTCGTCTTGCATTTCCGGTCTCAACTTCCTGATGTGAATAATTTGTTTTGCATTTTTTTTTTTATTCTTTGCAACCGTTAATAAATGCCAGGCGAAATGAAACTTAATTTTTCTTTTTCCTTTTGTTCCTCTTGGGCATGTAAATGCAGGAAAAAGAGAAAAATTTCATTTTTCAAGGTCCCGATCGTCACACGTTTAAAGCTGAGCAAATGCTGCTCAGTGTGTAGAAACTGGAGACGTATTGAAAAGGATGGAAAAGAAAAAAAAAAGAAAATAAAAAGTGTTGAACGCTCTAGTCCCGCCGAAAGGCAAACCAACCAATCAAAAGGTCCCATCTGTAAAAAGCTTTAAGGCGACCGGTATAGGATTTAAGAAAAAAAAAAAAAAGAAAGTATCCTAAACTCCTTTTTTAGACGTTCCTTTTTTTTTTTTTTTTTGCATTTGACTCTGTCTGATGATTACTGGGAGATTCTCCCAGGTTTGAAGGAAAAAAAAAAAACATTTTGAACCGAAAGAAGAAAAAAAAATATATGAATGTGCATATAAATTTGAATAAAGCAGGAAAAAAAAAGGAAAAGCCAAAGGAAAAATATGTGGATGACCATATAAGAAGTCTATAGAAGAAAAAATATATATATATATAAATAAAAAATAAGAAAAAAAAAATAGAAGAATGAGGGAGGAGTAGAGGAAAAATGAAAAAGAAAAAAAAGGGAAACGAGATTTTTCGTGTTATCTTTTGTATAGCTGTACATGTTATGCACATATATGCTGCATGTGTGTATCCTTCAAGATGTGTATAAATACGAGCGAGAAAAATGTTACAAATATTTTTGAAAACATCAAGCTTGATGGGCTTTGCAAAGAGAGGCAGAGAGAGAGAAAAGTGGGAGAGAGTTGAATGCGAGATACTTTGCCAACAGGCATCATTCACGACAAAGGCCAACTTTTAAATACCTTATACCATAAAAAATTTGTTTAAAAAAAAACAATTGAAAAAAAAAAACCCAAAAGGTAAAAAAAACAAAACAAAAGACTAACTGATGAAATAAAAACAAGTCGACGTTTCGTATATAATAATCAAAATGTTTTTTCTGTCTACCGTTTCAGAAATGCAGTTGAGCGTGAATTGATGGTCAATTTGATGATGACATTGAGGGATGCGTTATTCATGCGTACCGGATTCCATTTTTTTAATGATCGTAATCAGCAGACGGCTAATTCTATTCTATTGGAAGCCAACTGCTTTCCGTGTGGCAGCAGTTCGCGAGTCATCCAAATATTTATGTTTTTTTTTTATTTTTTCATTTTTCTTTTTGCAATTTATTAGCGCAATTGCAAGATGGAATGCTGTTACAGTATATCTATATATATACAGTATATAGTATACAACATTTAATTATCGGCGATTTATTCATTATATCGCGTTTGAGACTTAAAATAACAGGAACTTGGACTACATTAATATATGGAAAAGAACCGATTCATTGATTGAGGTGGTTAACTTTGAAAACAAATTTCGTGGAAGACGAATGCTCTTTTTTCATTAATTGGATTCCTCTTATATTTTCTATATAGACTACTGATGTTCCCGAGAACTTGCGTGCGGCCGTCTATATATACAACGCTGACGCGGTTTGACCAGTTCACCGACACGGACAAATGTTCCGGCACGGTATATATTAGTCTATATAATTAAGCACATTGTATTGAATTCCGATTTCATTTTAAACTAAACACGAAAAAATAAAAAAATTAAATGAAAATTATCTGAAATAAAGGACTTTTTTTTTAGGCCTTTTTATTCGAAATTTCACATTTAAATATGCAAAAAAAAAAAGAAAAATGAATGAAATTTAGGCCATCACCGTTACAAATGTTATAGTCTATACCTTTATGCAATCGAGTGTAGAGATATTTTTTGGCGTTTATTTATTGCCCGCCGAATTCTAAAGGCGGATAACACAATATAAGTTCAATGATTGAACATATGTATAAGAATTCTGTAGCCTATATAGCAACTCGGTAAGTCTTTTTTTCTATTTTCTATTTTCTTTTTTTTTTTTTAATTCGCCACTTTGTTTCGTAACCCCTATGCCTATACCGATACGCATATATAGCCCCATATACATATACTTGTGAATATGTAAATTGTGTGGGATATGCAGCTGCAGCCCCCAATATTCACCCCGATTCTCCCACATTTCTTCGCAGGTCTACATCGCTATGGGAACGATACGAACGCGCTCGAAATGTATCACTTGGTATTCACCCTTTTTCTGAACGCGCATAATAAAAAGCTTCAAATTCACATAATACAGTGTATATACTATATACTCTGTATAGCTAGTGTATAGATACATACATGCAACCGAATCTTAACAGCTATCTGGCGATGGGTGTGGGACAACCAATTAAGCTCGAATTCAACCGAATTTCGCTGCTCCAACGGCTGCAATGGGCGAACTGTAAAAAAATTGTAATCATAATTAAAAAAAAAAAGAGAGAGAGAGAGAGAAAAAAGGGCCGTGCGAACAGGAAATGCGGCAACATTAATAACCTGACCTAATTTTTTGAATAGTATATAATTATGCACAGCTAAATTTGAATCCGAGATTTTTTATACGTTTCCGTGCCAATATGTTTGTGAAAATTCATAGGTTCAGGTAAATGCTGGTCATTCATTCGTCGTCGGCTCGGCGATTCTAGTTGAATTCAATGAAACATCTACGTAATAGTCTAAAACGTTGACGTCATCTCTATGAGATGCGCAGTTACTGTAATTTGAATCATATATAAATTTTTTTGGGGCTTAAAATTCTGTAAAAAATGTATTGCCTAATGACTTGAAAAATGAAATACACACCGTAAAAAATGGTTTCCCACATAACATTCGTCATCAAAGTTGACCTATAGCTCAAGTTCAGCTTAGACCAGATTTTTGGTAGTTGCGCAATCCCACTGCAATGTCCACCCGTTGATGAGTGTACGTCTACCAATATATCATTTACGAAATTCATCAATTAGTGCAGCCGTTTTTAGGCTGGTATATATAATATAAGCCTTTTTACAATGAAGAGGCAGAATGAAAAACAGAATTCGTCAAGGTCGTGGGAAACCACGCGTGGGGAAGGGGGATTATTATAGATATTTTTTTTTGTTGCATCGTCAGACAATCAGCTGCAATGTGTCAACGCAAATGCAAAAAAATAAAAAAATAATTCAAGGGCGACGATTTTCAAGGCAAGTTCAGGCAAGGCGGGAGGGGTTTGCAAAATGATCAACATCGTCACAAATCAATTGTGTAATGGAAAAAGAAGATTGTATAAGATCGATTATAAGTCTAGAAAAGAGGTCCCGCTGGTATTTTAGGAAATTTCACATTGAAATAGCAGCACATTTTTACGTTAAACATCCCATAAGATTGGCAAAATGCTCTTTCGACTGTGATGCGCGAGTCCCGCGTTCGATTCCCGTCGCAGCCAATTCTTTTTTTTCTTAAAAAAAATACGAAAATGAATTGCGTATTTTAAGACTTAATCCTTAGCCACTTAAGGTGTATAGATGGGTAGTTTACACTTTGCCTTTTGCTAACTTGTGAACATCATCACTATGTGGGCATTTTATACCCATAGGCTATACTGCTGTTGCTGCTTAAAACGTTTAACGAAACAAGCTAAATTTTTAAACTTCCCATAGCGCATTTTGGGAATTCATTTATACTTCTGTATAGACCTGCCATTCCAAAAAATATTACAAATGGACTGCAGAATACTTGAAATATGAGATTCCGCAATAAACGTTGAGCGCATTCGTTCGCTTAAATATATAGGACATGAGGCGTCTATACCTGGAAAAAGCGTGTGCACTGCTTATTAAATTTTAATCCTGGAACTATCGCTCCAAATGCGGAAATAAGAACATTTTTTGTTGTTGTATGTTTCAAACGAATTGATGCCGAGTTTTTTTCCCTCTTATTTTCGTGCGCTTTCACGGTGTAGAAAAAAAAACCTGAGGTGGAATGTATATAGAGTCAAACCACAGCAGCAGTTGCGGGAAGAGAAGATGAAACAAAACACTGGACAAGAGACACAAAGGCATGTGCGCATCAGCTGAATTTCTTTGATACTTTATTTAAATGACATCGTTTGAGGTAAAATCCTTTATAGTTCCTCATATGTACCGTCTGTATATGGACATTGATGCAAGGACTGTGACGTTGCTGTGCAGCAACATACGAAACATATATATATATACCCAGTAAGCCTGTCGTTCTATTTTATTCTTATATTGTATTTTCCTTTTTTCTTTTTTTTGCGTGATTTTTTAAAAGATGGCGGGGATGTAGGTACGTACATATAGTACTGTATCTCTCTGATGCCGTCGTATGTATCTAGTGGCCGTGAACGGCGTGCTCATCAAATATACAAAACGAAGTCGACGGGAGGCATCGCAATATATCGCTTAGATCGGGGGAAAAAGCTTTGGATATCGCGTTCAACCATCGCGGCTGCGCTGGATTATGATTATTATTTTCTTTTTTCCTTTCTTTTTTCGTCCTTTTTTTGTGTGTGTGTGTGTGTTTAAAACGGCGCCGCAAGCGTCGTTTCTCGTAACAGATGCATTCCTAAGCTCGGATGGGCGTACGATTTATATTTTTTTGTCCGTCTTCCTCAAAATGTGTTTCGGAAAAAGAAAGACTGCCTAGAGAATGGAATAAAAGTAGGAAAGAAAAACAGGCACGGTCGTAACACTTCGTCTTCCCGTCCGAAGTCGAGAATAGAGAAACCCTTTTCGACGTTAACTACCTTCTCCGGCCGTCAGCGTTGTTTTATTTTGTGCTTGACTTTTCCTCGTGAAACATGTCAGAGCGCCATCTTTGAATCAACATTTTGCATAGGTCCTACGAATCAGATTTCTTTTGTATTTTATTAGTTGCATATTTGTTCTGGATACTTATAAAAAGACATGATCATTTTAGGGACGAACTTTAAATCTCACTTATTCCCCCAGTTTCACTTGGGCATGAAGCAGCGAACTTGTGTCCCAATTAAAAAGTTGCTAATTGGTGGCGCTGATTTATTTCGTCGTCTAGACCGGTGGATGAACGAAGTTTTTAGTTTTGCTACTCCCGCCTTAAAATAACAAAGAATAAAATAAAATAAATAGAAAAAAAAACATGGCCTTAGACGCGATGCACACCTCCAAAGTCTAAACATGCACTGTCAGTAGAGTCACGTAGCGGCCAGTTACAGAAGTATAATTTGAAAATCAAATTCTTTTTAACTTTTTAACTTTTTACAGCTAAATCAGAATAGTACAATTTACGAAAAGTTAAATTAATGAGGGATAAGCTTTAAAAGAATTTTTAAATTATATTTTTTTAAATAATAATTTTACAAATACAAAATACGTCTATGTATTTTCCTCTCTTGGATTCACTTGCAAATTTGCACATTAGCTACCTGAGAAAGCAGAAAGAGAAATTAAATTTTGAGCGCTAAACAAGTTTGTTTTGTTCGCGTAAAATACCAACTGTTCATCTGTTAATCGAAAAAGTTTATTAGGAAAATTGTTGTTTACGGGAACCGAAAAGCGATGCCAAGTGAAGTCATAACCCTACAACTGGGGCAATGTGGAAATCAAAGTATTAAACTATTGTCACTTATAGAAAGAGAATTCATTTTTATTAAGACGTCGCCTTTAGCTATTAAAAAGCCTATTAGATGCAAATGTCAGGCGAGATTCATTTCCTTCTTAAAACTATTAAAAGCAATTCTATTTTCTCAACTAGCTTTTGTTTCTGTGTGACATTGTCTAACATTTTCACATGTTGCGCTCTCAATACAGTCGGATTCGAGTTCTGGAAGAAGCTCTGTGCAGAACATGGAATTAGTTCAGAAGGAGTACTGGAAGACTTTGCAACTGAAGGTGTTGATCGAAAAGATGTCTTCTTCTACCAGGTTTGTATAAATTATCACAATATCATAAAAAATATTCATATTATGAAATATATTTTGCTGTATCTGTGGTAAATACAGTATGAATACAACATATGCTTTCTATTTGGGTTGTATTAAAATGTTTATTTGTACATCATAGGCTGATGATGAGCACTACATTCCCCGGGCTGTCCTGCTTGATTTAGAACCTCGAGTTATAAACACAATAATGAATTCCCCATATGCCAAAGTATAAAGATATCCATGTTACTTTTATTCTTGAATAATGACATGATGTTATTTTGTTTTATCAGTTATACAACCCGGAAAATATTTACCTTTCAAAACATGGTGGAGGAGCAGGAAACAATTGGGGTTCTGGCTACAGCCATGGTGAAAGACTTTTTGATGAAATTTTCGATATTATCGACAGAGAAGCCGAAGGCAGTGAAAATCTTGAGGTGTGAAAGGAAAGAAAATATGTTACCGCCATCAAGCACATTTATTGTGTCATTATTTTATTGACAGGCTTTCACACTTTGCCATTCAATTGCTGGAGGAACAGGTTCTGGATTGGGTTCGTACATGCTGGAAAGAATATCGGAACGCTACCCAAAGAAATTGGTGCAAACCTACAGCGTATTTCCAAATCTAGCCGAATCCAGGTAATACAGAATAATTAGAGAAAAAAAAAGAAACACGACCATGGAATCACATGATTTCTCTCTTTCCTAAAAAGCGATGTTGTTGTTCAACCTTACAATTCATTGCTGACGTTGAAGCGATTGACGCTGAACGCTGACTGCGTCGTAGTTCTGGACAACACAGCCCTGAATCGGATTGCCACCGATCGACTGCACATTGAAACGCCATCTTTTACGCAAATCAATTCACTCGTCTCAACCATAATGTCTGCATCAACCGCCACCTTGAGATACCCGAGCTATATGAACAATGACCTCATAGGTTTGGTCGCTCCGCTTATTCCGACACCTCGGCTACATTTCCTTATGACAGGCTATACTCCACTTACGAACGACCACGAGGTAAAAATGTTGTCATCATCTGGTTTAACATTTTTCATTTTATAATCCTAAATGGACAGGAAACATCTGTAAGGAAAACAACTGTCCTGGATGTTATGAGACGTTTGCTTCAGCCTCAAAACATGATGGTCTCTACAACACCCGACCGCAATGGCTCGCACTGCTACACGTCTATACTAAACATTATCCAAGTAAATGAATCCTCCTTGTTTAGTGTTCAGCAAGTTCTAACTTCTAGTTCTTTAGGGAGAAGTAGACCCGACGCAGATCCATAAATCGCTACAGAGAATTCGCGAAAGAAAACTGGCACAGTTCATCCCTTGGGGTCCGGCTTCTATCCAAGTGGCTCTTTCACGCAAGTCGCCTTACGTCACAACATCGCATCGCGTATCCGGATTGATGTTGGCTAACCATACGAGTATTTCCACTGTAAGCAGAGTCACGTTGATTGCAACAGCCCAATGGTAATTACCTTTTCTTTATTCCTGTCAGCTTTTTGCGCGGACGCTGCAACAGTTCGATAAACTGAGGAAACGGGAAGCTTTTCTCGATCAGTTCCGCAAGGAAGCCATGTTTCAAGATAGCCTTGACGAAATGGATGATTCCCGTGACGTCATTCAAAACCTGGTGGACGAATACACGGCTGCAACAAAGTCTGACTACCTCTCCTGGGGTATGAACCGTCCCGGATCTTCGGCTGCAGGCGCACAGACGTCAGCCTAATGTTAAAACTTGTACACGGAAGATTATTAAAATACAGACTGGCTTTCATTTCACAGTAAATTCTACAAAAGGCTGTGTTTTTGTAGGTGATGTCTTGCGACTGATTTAAGGCAATAGAGAAACGACCCCCTTTTGCTGAAATGTCATAATTTCGGAAGTTGGTCGGGAGCCTCATTCTTTTCTTAAGAACAAAAATCAATATTCCGTACCTAAAGCGAACCCTCTTTCTAAGGGTTGTACTTCCAGCGTTAATTTCCCAATAATTTGTCTTGTAAGCTTTATCGATTTGTATTGTGTTACCTCCGCCGTCACGCTCCGCCTTCTTCCGCTAAGTGCATGCGCACGCATTTTTTTTTTTTTCTCCTTGTGGAACCCCGTCGAGGAGGATTTGATCAAGACATTTTCCCAGTACAATACGTGGTCTCTTACTCGCCGTTTTCGCGATCGTTTGAGAAGTGCAAGTACATTTACCTAGAAATCAAACATCTGGCAAGTAATTATGTATTTATTTTTTCTTAGACAACAGCAGTTGAAGGGCCACTGTGCTTTAGTTTCCTCGCATCGTGGTATAAAACCTGTCGCCGTGACGCAACAACGTACTACGAAGTTCAACAAGTTGATAAGTAATGGATGCTGGCAATGCAACTTGCGAGGAGGAAACGAGGCACATATTGTCCGTTGAAAGTCAACACCCACACGCAGTAAGCAGTACGTTGGTTGAGTTTACTTGCTATTTATTCTAACAGAGATTTGATTTTGTTATTTCAGAAGGATGAGGAAGGGAAGAAAGAGGGCAGCAGTTTACCAGGTAGATTGTGATGTAATCAATCCAAATGATGTACCTAGTGGTTATGGAACATTATCGTTGCACGCTAACGTTTCAGTTATACCTTTACAGTTTGGTTGTCGTTTAGGTATTTGTATAATCAATCATTCGTATCGTTTGTTGAAGTCAATTCATTTTGAAATGAGGCTTTCAGCGAGCCTTTAGCAATAAGTATTTTGGATTTCGTTTACAATGAACTAGGAAATTTTGAAAGTGTTTGTGGAATTTTTTTAACGTGGTCGGGATTGAAAGTTAAACGCGACTGAAAATGGCACGAAAAAAAAAAAAACTTAAGCAGCAGCAAAGAAGATGTTAAAATAGCATAGATTGTGAAACGCGAAGTAAGAAGCTTGTTATTGATCCGACTTGTTTTTTAAACACCCGGCTTATGTTTATTGGGTCAAAAACAAATCTACAGGGATCGCATCTTTGTTAATAAAGAGATGGTAAATTCGTTTTGAAAATGAATCAGTCCTACTGTACCGTAGTAGCACATCTTTAAAGTTTTGTATTTGTAAAATGTGAGTGTGTTAGTTAGCAACAACATAATTGCTATACAAATATTTAAATATTTCTTTTTTGTAGCGGCGTCGTTTAATTACGTCAACTCAATCGTAGGAAGTGGCATTATTGGTAAGTCTACTTTAAAACTTTGATCTCATTTTTACATTCCCGAAAACCGAAAATTTAATTGAGGCAATTGATTTTTAAACGCGGGCTATCTCCTTGATGATTGTTGTCCTTTTTGAATTACACGCCTTGCGCTTATTATTCGAGTAAATAAAAAAGAAGATATCATCATGCTAAGATATTAGCAACTTAACTTCTGAATTAATTTCCCTCAATTGAGTAATCCACCACTGTGATTCCCGGAGCAGTTTGACGGTATATAACAACATTGTATCAAAAGAGAAATTTCTTTTCATTTACAGGAATGGCATTCGCGGTAAAAACGAAAACTTTTGATAGATTGATTTCAAATCGATAATGATTTATGCCACTTTATTACCTGAATTCAGCTAAATCAAGCCGGAATTCTTTTGGGTACGTCAATCAACGGATCGTCTGTATCGTTTTAATTGTTAACTACAATAAGAAATTCGATTCACCTAAATTTTTCACATGGATCCGCTTTCAAAACGTTTTACACATTACTTTTAGGACTGATCCTCATTATCGGCTTGGGAATGGTAACGTAAATTGAAGCTACACTTCACAAAATTTATCCTTTGTCGCTTGAAGCTGTTTTCACATTTTGGATCCTTGAAAACGAATGTGCCAATGTGCCACTTGCTGTCTCTCGTACAGAAAAAAAACATGCTTTATTAAAACAAAACATATCCATTCATAGTAAAGTCATAAAAAAACAAACTATTATCGATGAGCATGGAAAAAATCTTATCCCAAAATGTAGGCTATATACGTATTAAATTACTTCACACCTAATGTCATTATAACAGGTCACCGATTATTCTCTTATCATCCTAATCCGATCAAGCCTGATCTCGGGTACAAATTCATATCAAGGTGTTATGAAGGCTGCATTTGGAAAAGTTGGATATTCAGTTCTATCACTCTTGCAATTCATCTATCCGTTCATTGGTAAATTTAAGTTATTAATTTTTTAAAAATTGAACACGTTTTTACGATTTCCCCTTCATAAAAAAAAAAAAAAAATAAATAAATAAAAATGTACACCAGCAATGATCAGCTACAACGTTATCGTTGGCGACACCATAACAAAAGTTCTAACGTATTACACCGGACTGGAAAGCGGCAGCGTTTGGGTGCGCCGAGAGCTCGTTATAACAATCATGTAAGCTCACTCACTATTTATCAAATGTTATTGGAAAATCAGTATATCGAGTTAACCTTTCTTTGAACCCCTTCACGTGGGAGTTTAAAAAAAATTGATTAAAAAAAGATACCATTCTTAATTTATCGAAAACAGGACACTGTGTCTGTCGCTTCCTCTATCTCTTTGCGACGGAATGGCGAAATTTGCAAGAGTTTCATTCATTTCTTTAGTTGTCACCGCATTTGTATTGCTCGCAATCATCATCCGCCTATTCACGCTCGGCCCCTTCGTGTGAGTTGTTTATGATTGAATCAGAATCGCCAAAATGTGCAATTCAATCGTATATGCAAATAAGTGCGTCAATGTGCTTACTTGCAGACCGCAATCAAATGACGCTTGGGTCCTGGCCAAACCTGGGATTACTCAAGCGGTTGCTATTGCTTCGTTTGCCTACATGTGCCACCACTCCACCTTCCTACTGTATGGCTCTCTCAAACAACCAACCGAGGCCCGTTGGGCTCGACTTACGCACGTGTCCGTTTTCACTTCGGCCCTCATTGAAATCTTCTTCGCTTTGTTTGGCTACGCCACCTTCACTGGATTCGTTCAAGGTAAGCTTTCGGAGACACAGGATCATTTGCTTATTCGCGGGCGTGGTAACAAATTCAAAATGATGACCAAATCTCAATTAAATTGGGGCCCCGTAAACTCGATTTGGGAATATTTTCAGTTTTTTGCACGCCATGATGGCGCTACCCGCATCACCAGCTTTCCTTGTTGTCTATTTCATATCATCTGTGACCCCCATTTGCCTGCTGATAAATGCCTACTTTTGTTTTTCAATCTAACCACAATTTTAGGCGATTTATTGGAAAATTATTGCCACGGAGACCACCTGATGAATGCCGCTAGAATAATGTTTTGCGTGACAATTCTACTAACATCGCCGATCGAATGTTTTGTGGCTCGTGATTTAATAATGAACACCTTATCGGGACAGAATGGCAATTGTGAGGAGTCCACCACCAAAACTAATTTCCTGTCAAAGATCATTGTCACCTTTTCACTTGTTACTGCGACGTGTTTAATATCTTTCTCCACCGACTGTTTGAGCATCGTGCTGGAATTCAACGTAAGAAGACATTTCGTTTTGCTTTCATCAGTATGGTTTTTAACCTTTTCGTTACATGACCCAGGGAGTTTTCGCTGCCATACCGTTGGCGTACGTCCTTCCGGCGTTGTGTTACATACGCCTCGAACCCAGTTCATGGAAAACCTGGCATAAACTACCAGCTATAATGATGGCATTTTTCGGCATACTCATGTCCTTCAGTGGTCTCATTATGATATTCGTCAACTGGGGTATGAATTCTAGCTGCAGTCACGGCGCTGAGATGAGCTATTGCCCATTGTGGGTCAACGCTACGCAAACAAAATTTTAAGTGTGGAGGCAAATAATGTTCTATGTACAATTTTTGTGTGGGCTTTAAATGTTGTTTCATTGAAATTTATAAATCATGACTAATGAACTGTGAAACTGGTATACGGGATCGATTGCCGGGGGAGGTAGCTAGTTGCCGAAGGCAAACGGGTATTCAAACCAGTACGTCTGTTAAAGCAATGTTAGAGGCCGACAAAGTGACAAAATGGGATGAAGGACCATTGAGAATAATTCTGACAATAAAGTAAGGATCAAAATAGAGCTGAGCCCAAAATGAAGAAAAACAGCATACAAAATAATAAAATAAAATAAAACCCGTTACGCATCGTACAGCGTCGTACAGTTCCGTTTTTTTTGTGTCCTGTTCCAGCAAACTTGTCAGCCTGGATTTCAATATCGAAATATAAGAAACAGTTGCACCCGTTGGTAACACTGAAAAAAAGAAAAAGAAAACGGAGATGGCATGTGGTGTGATAATTGCTTCATATTAGTGCATGTTTCATAAGCTGCCATACATCTATTTCTTTTAGGCACAGTGATCGTATAGGCTAGGCAGAGTCATAGAGAGGAAGGATCACCAGCTTTAGCAAATTTCACCATAAGCCGCTGTGTCACTTTTTTGCCTCTGATACTATTTCCACCTAGCGGATAAGGACGGGGCTTATTGCACACATGACCAATCAGGTTTGAAAGTTTTGCGCCATACCTCAACACGGTCTCATATCCCCTGTTTTCATCCAGCCAGCACAATAAGAAGTTGATTGTGTTATTTTAAAATCATATCTATTAAAAAGAAATGCACCGCTGGTTAGTTAGATCAGAGTCATAGAGGGGATGGTTCGTTCACGGCGTCGACTTTGGCCATAAGGCTTGGTCGTCAAAATTCTCCTTAACGATGGTGATGGCACCTAGTGTGTTTCAAGTAAACTACATGTCAATCCTAGGCTAGGTTATATCAAGAAATTTAAAAAGGAGTGAAAACATAAGATATTCTTTAAATGCTGCAACGGGTTTGTTCCATACATTTCCAATTCAAGCTAAAGTTACGTTTATAAGCTAAATTCCAGCTACCTAAACCGTTCTTTTAGCGTTTTTCCTTAACTACTGTGCTGCCCTCTGTTGTATCAGTTAAAAACAAAAACAAAATCCTTAAAAAACCCTTGAAAACTGACGACCAAGCCTTATGGCCAAAGTCGAAGCAATGAACGAACCATCCCTCTATGACACTGGTTAGACAAAATTAATTAACAAGTTGAATTTTTGTTAGGTATTTTATTCATGTGCTACCCTCTCTTTCAATCTTTTTATATTATTATGTTAGAATTACGTTATTTAAATTAACGTAAATCGATTGATTGCAATCGGGGATGCATCTCCGACTATGCACCCCAATTTAACCCCGATTGGATTCAGGGCGAAACAAATTTTACCCCGAACCCCAAACGCCCCGCCCCGCTCCCCAAAATGCCAAACCCGATTGAAAAAAAAGCACCCCGATTTGGGTCGGGGCGATTCCTAGCTGGTATAGAGCTTTTCGACATCTTTTTGTTACCCTTTCCAGATCGTGCAACGCAGCAATCGATCGAGGACCTCCCAACTTGATCTTCGGTCGTCGGGTTGGAGGTGAACCCTACCGTCTTTCATGGGTACACAGAAAGTTGGTAGGGTTCGCTCTGACGACACTAAGGGAAATTTTTTACATCGTGAAGCTGCGCATCTTCCCTCCTCAAAAAAAAAACCACCGAGCCGTTATTTTATCTGTTATTGTCGCGGGTAAAAAGGGAGATTGGTTATCTCTTCGCAGAGATGAGTCACCATCTCCTTGTACAACGCTGCGATCGTAGTGAAGAAATTATCACGAGAAGTCCACTCTAAGAAAGTTACGGAGATACGCAGTCCGGAAGGGGAGTAATTCGTGCAACGGTATAAACCACTACCCCGAATATACGTTAGATGAGTCTCCATCGGGTGAGCTCCCGGAGCTGGGCTCTGTTAGAGGAGTTCCCTGGTTTCCCTAGAGGTCATCAGACGCTTCTTTGAGTCTTTGTAAATTGTTATTCTCCTTTTGGCTTTAGTAAAACATTGTTTAGTTTAAGTCATCACTTGTTGTATTATTCCTTGTTTGTGCTAATAGAGCAGTAAAACATCCTGCGTTGCGCGTTTTCCACAAATGCGAAAATCTCATTTGTGTCCAAGTTGGTCTGCTGCGGCTGCAGCGTTTTATGGAGAAACCATCTTCTTCACGTTAAGAATTAAGTTTTCATAACTATAATTTAGATTTCCCCCTTTTCTTCCTAGCAGTGGGTACCCTATTCATCTTTTCATTTCAAATTTTTTTTTTCTAGCCCCAGTTCTATCTACTTTATTTTTATTTTATTTTTGTTTGTAAGTTGCTCGTCTCTTTTAGCCGAAGAATTTCGTTTGGTGCCAGAAATTCGTCTGCCACAAGCGGATGAACAACAAACCATTCACAAACAATAGCTGAATAAAAATAAACCAGATAGAACTAGGGCTAGAAAAAAATTGGGAAATGAAAAAATGAATAGGGTACCCACTGCTAGGAAGAAAAGGGGGAAAATCTTAATTATATTTATGAAAACTTATTTTTTAACACGAAGAAGTTGGTTTCTCCATAAGACGCTGCAACCGCAGCAGACCAACTTCGACACAAATGAGATTTTCGCATTTGTGGAGAACGTGAAACGTAGGATGTTTTACTGCTCTATAAAACATTCCTGTGACATTATTATTTATGTTTATTGATATTTTTTGCTGATTCATTTCCGAAATACAATGTATTTTAACTTTATAGTTTTGTTTTGCTATATTAGAATATTACTTAATTAAAAAACTGTGTAATTTCATTAAAATTTGTTTTAAAATTGTGAATTTTCACTCATGGGCATTCGGGTAGTAGTACCGATTTCAAAACCCAATATCAATACTGTGTACCCTATTTGACTTGCTTTGTGCAATACATTATAGTTTTATTTATTTTCCTTCACTTGCCCACCCTTTTTTAAATTAAGGCTGGGCAATATTGTCGCGGGTGAAAAGAGAGATTGGTTATCTCTTCGCAGAGATGAGTCATCCGATCCTTGGACAACGCTGCGATCGTGGTGAAGAAATTATCGGGAGAAGTCCGCTCTAAGAAAGATACGCAGATATGCAGTCCGGAAGGGGAGTAATTCGCGTGACGGTATAAAAAACGCTGCCCTGAATCTGCATTAGATGAGTCTCGATCGGGTGAGCTCCCGGAGCTGGGCTCCGTTAGAGGAGTTCCCTGGTTTCCCTAGAGGTCTTTAGACGCTTCTCCAACTTTTGGTAATGGTTATCCCTTTTTGTTCGAGTTAAACCATTGTTTAGAATTTAAGTAATCACTTGTTGTATTCGTTTGTGCTTGTTTAAATACAACCAGTGTGACAATATCGTTTAAAGTGGGTATTTTGAACGAAATAAAACTGCTTGAAAAGCACCTAAACGAGCAATGACCGATCAGCTATTTTTCAGGTATTTCACGGATTTATGGGCCGAATCATACAACTGCGCTACCTACACTCTCAATCGGACTCCATCAACGGACAGTCACGTCACTCCATACGAACTATGGTTTAAGAAAAAGCCACATCTAGGTCATCTGAGGATTTTCGGATGTACTGCTTACGTCCACGTTCCCGATTGTGACAGAAAGAAGCTGGATGCCAAGAGCACTCGTTGCATGTTCATTGGCTATTGTGACACGACTTAACCGTATCGTCTATGGGACCTAGCCACACGGAGAATAAAGATTAGTCGTGATGTAAGTTTTGACGAGTTCAGCCCGGCATCCTCCTCCGACAATCCGGACATGGAACCCTCCATTCCTACCAACTCTATCCCACTATTAGCCTCAACATCAGACTCATCAACACCACGGCGATCATCTCGTGGTCCCCAACCGAAGCATTGCTGGGTGGAATCTGCCAGCCTTCACTCCACTATCCTTTTCGATGATAAAAAAGAACAGAGTCTTACTCTCGCGCCATTTCAGACATCAACGCTGAGTCATGGAAGAAAGCAATGTCAGAAGAAATTCAATCACTACTTGACAACCACACCTGGTCCTTGGCAGAGCTACCCCCTGGTAGGTCAGCCATTGGCAGCCGATGGACTTATAGAATCAAACGATCTCCCGACGGATCCATCGAAAGGTACAAGGCTCGTTTCGTAGCAAAAGGGTTCTCTCAGAGACCTGGGATCGACTACTACGAAATACATTCTCCTGTCATTAAACTTGACTCACTTTGCGTCATCCTATCTATGGCCGCCAATCGCGATCTTTCAGTGACACAATTAGATGTAAAAACAGTTTTTTTGTATGGTGACGTGACCGAAGAACTTTACGTCCGCCAACCCGAAGGCTTTACTACACCCGGGAAAGAGAAATGGGTCTGCAGGCTCCACAAAGGATTGTATGGTCTAAAACAATCCTCTCGTCTCTGGAACATAAAGTTCGAAGCATTCATCACCAAGAATGGACTCACCAGCACACGATCTAGTGAAAACGAGTTCATCATACTAGGGATATGGGTTGATGACGGCCTCCTATGCAACAATTCATCAACACTCACTGTGTTACGGATCAGGTCCGTGGAAATGACTACAGATATATTAATCACGAGAACGGCTCCTTTTTATTCTTGTTCACTCTCGTTTTTTACAGTTCAGCCAGAGGAGAGAATCAAAAACTTGTGTCCCGTTTGGTGTCTCCTTCTTCGTCCCCTTCCCTTTCCTCCGCAGCGTTGCCGGCGCCCACCAAACTCCGTCCCTCTGGCGCTGGTGCGCCACAGTCCGGTGGCCGGCGACGATGTGATTTAATTCTGGGGGCCAGCTGCAATAAAACAGAGTTTAACAACAGGGCGGGTTAGTATAGAGCGAGGGATTTTGACAGTAACTCTTTGAACTACTCCATCACTACTGGGATGAACGCTAGTGACCGTCCCTGTAAGCCATTCCCCACGCTTAGCATTCTCGTCCATAATAAGAACTTGGTCGCCAATTCGAAGAGGACGAGCAGACTGATCCCATTTTTCTCTCCCAATTAGACTCGGGACATATTCCTGCATCCAGCGACGCCAAAATTGATTGAGGATGAACTGAGATTGCTTCCATCTTCTTCTTGTCAGACCGTCGAACGCCTCTTCACAGTCGGGTACACGGTGTGGATGGGCGCCACCGAGTATAAAGTGGTTTGGCGTTAAAGGCTCAGGCTCTGCTGGGTCGATGTGTACATGAGTGAGAGGCCGACTGTTTAACATTAATGCAACTTCCGCAAATACTGTACGAAGCACCTCGTCAGTGACAGATCTAGAGTGGAGAATAGTGCGCATTACGGCCTTGCTTGACCCGATAAGTCGTTCCCACACACCACCAAAGTGGGATCCAGAAGGTGGTGACTTGCGCCAGTCGATGCCTCAGTCAATGAACTCTTCCGTGACTCGTGCAGAATTAAGGTTCGCAATTCCTTGCGCGAGCTCCTTCTCTCCGGCCATCTGATTAGTCCCATTATCGGAGTAAATCACCTTCGGGCAACCGCGGATGGAAACGAAATGGCGGAGGGCCATAATAAATGAGTCGGCATCCATAGTGTCGAGAACTTCTAGGTGAACGGCGCGTGAGGAAAGACACGTGATAAGGAGGCCGTACCTCTTGTTTGATCGCCTACCGTTCACAACACTAAACGGGCCAAAGCAGTCTAAGCCAACATTAGTAAAAACACGAATAAACGCCTCGAGACGCTCTTTTGGGAGGTTCGCCATACGGGGCGGTTTCGGCAACGAACGTTGAATTTTGCAAGGCTCGCACCTTGCCAGGGTGCGTCGGATCGCTCTGCGTCCTTGGGGGAGATAGAATTGTTCACGGATGACACTAAGGGTGTGCTCGACACCCGCGTGATGAATTTTTAGATGACGATCATTAATGAGGAGCTTGGTCAGCGGGTGATCAGTGGCAATGATGATTGGGTGTCGAGTTCATGCCGGAAGCTCAGCATGTTCCAATCGTCCGTCAACCTTGAGTAAACCGTCGTTCTCGAAAATGTATGGCCCGACACGTCGTAAAGTCGAGTCGCGGGGAATCACTTCTCCTTTAAGGAGCACCTTTCGCTCTCGCGGAAACGATTCTTCTTGGGAAACCATCACACTAATGCGGAAGGCCTGCTTCAGGTGGTTGGCAGTCATATTGTCACGTTCCGTCTGTTCCCTAATACTTTTGTTCTTTAGTTGAGCGCTAGATGGCTTCGCGGCAACCTGACTTTACTCTTTAACCCCTTTTTCCCTTAGCAGATTGTGTCTACTTGTTGCGTCGGTCGGTCGCATCTGTTCTCTCGTCCGAGTTTGCTCATTTTGTCTGTGTGTTGCTTGTGTGTTAGCGTGTGAGAGTGCGTGTGTGTAAGTTGGTTGTAGACCCATTAGGGGCATTATAGGCGTAGTGTTAGAATAGTTAAGTGTAGAGCCGATGGTGAAGGCCACCGCCTTGTCCTGTGCCGTGTCGATTGGCCAGCATTGCGGTGCCTTTTACAAGTGTTTTCTCAACAACGAGTGTGCTAACTAGATTGCCCGTGACAATATTTGGGTTCACTGGTGAGCCGGGCTAGATCAACTGGGCGACATCACGCTTCAACTCGTTCAGTTGCGTTGCACGAGAGATGAGGTTAGAGATAGCGGGCGCCAACGGATGGGAATAAACTGTTGCCAGGGTTAGTTCTCCAATGGTGATGATTGGTTCTATTTGATCGTGTTCTGGCGTCGTAGTATGGGATATGAATGGTACTGGAACTTATTTATGATCCACCTACAGTTTGGTCCAAAATCTTTTGGTGGAGGAGCGCGAGTGCAATCGTCGGCCGGGTTGTCTTCGCTACGGACGAAGTACCAGCGATCTAATTCAGAATGGAAAAGGATCTCGTCACGCCTTTTACACACGAACGACGGACGATTGGGCTTGTGGTAACGCAGCTGATGCAGTACAATCTGTGAATCGGTGTAATAGTCAACAGCGTAGATGGGAATTCGGAGCTCCTGTCTTATCAGAAGTGACAAGCGGACCACTAGCACCGCCGGATCCAACTCAAGACGCGGCACAGTAATTGGTTTAAGAGATGCGATCCGGCCCTTAGCCATCACGAAACTGAGACTAGCTGATCCATTACATTCAGCCCGCAAATATGCCACCGCTCCAAACGCAACCGATGACGCGTCCGCAAATATGACAAGACGAAAGATTGACGCTTCCAACGGAAAATCGACGGGGCGAAAACAACGGTTTACACAGGGAAAGGACGTATTCTCCAAACTAGTGGCCCAAGTCTTCCACTTTGCCAGTATATCAACGGGCAAAGGTTTATCCCAGCACCGCGACGAAGAGTGGTCGAACATTTGCGTTTCTTGAAATAACAATTTTGCGGCTGTTATAACTGGGAGACAAATACCTAAAGGGTCGAAAATTAGAGAAATGGCCGATATAAATTCTCTCTTGGTTTTGACATTTGTCATTGAACGGACTCGGATGCCATAGATGTCAGTAGCCAATTCCCATTTCATGTCAAGCTGGTATTCGACAGGAAGTGCACTCAGATTAATGTCCAGTACTTGGGGTGACCTGTCTTGCTGGGGAATCGTCTCTAGAATTTGGTGGGATGATGAGGCAAATGCTGTTAGTCGAAATCCGCCTGCTTCGAGGGTCTTAGTAACTGCTTTGGCAAAATCGACTGTTTCGTTTTCTATTTCGAAGGAGTCAACCAAATTATCAGAGTAGAAGTTATCCCGCATTTTAGCGCCCACTTGTGGAAAGGTATTATTGCTTTTGGCGGCGTATTGAAGGGTTTGGACCACGGCAGAGGACGAACATACAGCGCCAAAAATCAGCGTCGTGAATTGAAAAGTTCGTACGGGTTCGCTGCTTCCAAACGGTAGAAAGACGAAGCGCTGCAAAGATTGATCCTGCTTCTCAACTCCTATACGGTGGTAGAATGCTTCAAAGTCTGCGGAGAGCGCGAAACGATGCTGTCTTGCACGAAGGAGGACACCTACTAGGCTTGGAATAGAAGGTGGGCCCCGCAATAGAAGGTCGTTGTATCATAAGCCGTAGAAGCGGGCAGCGACGTCGAATACCACTCTAATCTTGTCCGGCTTGTTGTGATTCACGGCGAATAAACGCGGTAAGTACCAAACCTTGCCGGCAGGTTCGTTGATGTCTGAACTATTCACGTGAACGGCTGTTCCCGACGCGATCAACTTCTCTATGGCGCTCCGGTACTTAATTGCAATGTCGGGCATATCAGGTTGGATGAGGCGGTATTCGATACTGTAAAAACGAGATAAGGCCTGATTCCGATTATTCGGAATCGTCGTGAAATTAAGACGAAGGGGTAGTGCAATCCGAAAGCCGCAATTGACAAAGGTTATCGAACGGTGAAGGATGCCTACCATCTGAAGGTCTTCGTCGTCTTGAGCTTTGGTTGAATTAGGTTTGGGCACTATGCCGAACGTTTCAAGAGAGCGATATTGATCAACCACACTAGAAAGCGATGGTAAAAGGCACGCGGACTGAAGGTTGACATTTTTCTTGTTTCTGGGTCCCACAACGAGGCTTTGAGGGATATTTCCGGCCACCGCCCAGCCGAAACGCGTGTGATGCGCTGCAGGCCCATCTTCGCCCTCGATGGGCCCAATTATTTGGTTCGTTTGATGGGTTGTTGATAAATCCATTCCGATTAATAATTTGACCTGATCGGAATCGATTGGGGGTAGCTCTAAACCGGCCAAGTGGGACAAGCGATGCTTAATTTCGGGCCAATTAATTCTTCGACAGGACAAATTAATTTTCGGGACTACTAAACCGTTCGCAGTTTTTGTGTGTGCGTGCGTGTGCGTGCCGTCGATCGATTTCAATTTAAAACACACCTTTTCGGATTCGATCAGCACCGAGCTACTGAAGGAACCGAATTGAACTGACATGGAAGGCCCTTGAAGGTGAAGCAGATTAGCTAACGAGCGCATGATAAGGGTGGCCTCACTACCTGGGTCGAGGACTGCGGAGGTTATGCAAGACAAACCATTGGCTTCTATCACGACTGGAACTGTCGCTAGGAGGACAGGGTGAATACTTGGTTGTGGTGCACGCACCATAAGAATGATGGACTGGTTACCTTGGTTGGCTTGAGAAGGCGGAAATTGTCACTCGGCCCCGTGGAGCAGGGTATGATGGGGTCCGTTGCATTCGGTGCAATTGGCATTCTGTCTCCGACATTTGCTGCTGTAGTGTCCTCGGATGAGGCATTTGAAGCAGTGGTTGTTCGTTGCGCATAGGGTCGCACGAGCGTTGACGAACATTCGGATGAATACATTACAAAGTTCTAGTCTATGCTTCGCTTTTTCTTTGCAAGCTGGACTTTCGATGTCGGTAGATGTTAGAAGTGATTGGTTTAGAATTGTTGGAATGCGACCACCATAATTGCTGCTGCCTGGCGACTGGTTGTTTGATTGGCGATTGGCGTTGTATTGATTCGCCGGAGGCTTAATACCGCTGTTGTTGGTGTATGATGCTGACAGCTTGATTCCGCGTAATTCCTCTGCACCGACGACCGTGTCGATCCATTAGTCGAAATCTTGAAGAGTTGGCAATCTATTCAGCCCATACGCCAGTTTGCCCCAATCCGACTGTAAATGGATGGGCAACTTGGCACACAGCGACGTGACGACTGATGTAAATATAACGATGTGCTCCTTGTTGACGCTTGATATGGCATCACGAACTGCAACAGCCATGTTGAAAAGCCCATTGAAGTCGCTATGCTTGAAAGGCGGCAACTGCTGAAGGTGCTGGTTGTGCGCTTGAATGATGAGACCAGGGCTACCATATTTACTCTCGAGGACAGCCCATGCTGATTGAAATGAGTGAGTACTGGTGAAGATGTGAGCGACACGCTTCTGAATTTCGTCTTTCAGGTTATCTTGTAGGGCCAACAATTTCAAAGACTCTGGCATATTAGTGTCTCGGAGAGTTGCGTTAATGCCGTGAGCAAATTTGGTCCAACCACGAGGGTCACCGTCAAACTTAGCAACAACAAGTTTCGGCCAATTGCGGGACGATGCGAGTTGAGGATGTCCAGTGTAAACCACCGGTCCTTGAGGCGGAGGCAGCGTTGTGTTCACCTGGTGGACGGGAGTCAAAGCGAACTGCGGGCCTTGTTCGGACACAGGACTATCGCTCAGCTGTGATTTCTGCTGAATATGCTGGATTTCGAGTAGCATATCTTCTTGCTCACGTGCGTATTTAAGTTCCAAGTCCTTCATTTCACGTTCTTTCTGCAACTGCTTCTGACGAAGTTTAAATTCCAAATCAAATTTTAGCTTCTTTGCTGCAGCTGGGTCGGATTCAGGTTTGTTTGATGTTGGACTGCCTCGATTATTGGTTTGGCCATTGCTAGAATTCGTGTCGATATTTTGGTTATCGTGATTTTCAACGAGGTGCGTTGGCAAAAACGTAGGATCGTGCTGCTGATTTTCCTGGTAGTTAATCTGATTCGGAGCGGTGTTGTTGAGCAGCGCATTTTGTACGTCTTCTATCACATTTGGTGAAATTTGTTCGGTTCGATTTCCCGAAGCATTGTCGTGGTTCGATACATTCCATGATCGACGACGTTCGGACCTATTAGCCATGGCGACAGCGATCGTCCGTAAGCAGGTTAGCTGTTGATTGTTGATAGTTTGGAGGTAAAGTTCGGCGGTATGTTGTTCAGTGTCGCTGAGATCGGTGAGCTGGACGTATCGTTGATGAATGCTAACTAGCCGAGCGTGGGCCTGTTTCAGTCTAGTTCTAAATGCTGCAAACTCTTGCTGGGAGGCATTTCTGCTCAACATCGTCCTTGCTCGGTTCAGCAGCGTGGTGTGAGTACGTTTCGCTGGTGTTTTTAAGTACAAAGAGATTACGAGGGTCGTCTTTGTTCATATAGTCTTTTTCCATTGTTCTTAAGGAGATCGACGTCTTTGATTCTCAAGTTGCTTGTTCGAATACAAAATGCAATAGACAATCCAAGAAACGGAAGCTTTTGCGGGGAGAATTTTATGATGGTGTTCGATATTAGATTGTTCGTTTTTCAGTTAAAGCCACTGAACGAGTTTGAATCTTGAATGGTAATAAGTGGTCACAAAGTCTATTACAAATAAATGATAATTAGTTGATGGGCTAGATTATCGTAAGTCAAAAATAAATACTGGAGTTGTTCGATGCAGTAATTATCAGTTATACAAGTTCGATATCTTAGTCTGGTAGCTGATACTCGTATTGTCACAGGGTGAAATCTGTAAATGCGAAAGATTGGTTATTGATGTTTCACTTTTGATGCAGTTTTATGCACAGAACAACTGAACAACCAATCACACGACTCAAAACCCGAAGCGTCTGGAGTGAAACCCCATCAAAATGGCAATCACGATCAGATGGCAGCGAAATTGCACGAAAAAATTGAGTTTGGGTGAGTTCAAAATGCATGTAGTTCGATTTGTTCGAGTCTTGTGTTCGAGTTTTGTGTTCGTGTTCGAGTTTGGGTTCGATAAGTTCTACTTGTTCGAATTGTTCGAGATAAAAAAAAAAGACATATCCTTTTACACTGGAAAAAAAATGGCCGTTACACGTTGACAACCGACTTGTCTAGGCTCTCCTGAATTATTCGCAATCGGGTTTCGGCACCATGTTACGGATCAGATCCGTGGAAACGACCACAGATATATTAATCACGAGAACGGCTCCTTTTTATTCTTGTTCACTCTCATTTTTTACAGTTCAGCCAGAGAAGAGAATAAAAAACTTGTGTCCCGTTTGGTGTCTCCTTCTTCGTCCCCTTCTCTTTCCTCCGCAGCGTTGCCGGCGCCCACCAAAACTCCGTCCCTCTGGCGCTGGTGCGCCACACACTGAATCGATTATGGCGTATTTATCCACGCATTTCCAGATGACTTCTCATCAGGCAGACTGTTTTCTTGGTCTCCAAATTGATCGCAATCGGGAAAAACGTCAACTACTCTTGTCCCGGCCACAATATATTGCTGGTATTCTTCGCCGTCTCAAGATGTCCACCTGTTTTCCCGTGAAGTTGCCTGCTGATCCTCAATCTCATCTGACAACCTCGATGTCACCACCATCCCTGAAGGCATTTCCTTGATGGCTGGGGTACCCTACAAAGAAGCCATCGGTTCTTTGATCTACTTAATGATGTGTACTCGTCCTGATATAGCCTACGCTGTAGGCCAGGCTGCTCGTTTTTCCCGAAATCCTGGCAAAGCTCAGTGGTCAGCTGTTAAGCGGATTCTCTCGTATCTGTCAGGCACTCTCAATCACGGAATTCTTTTTTTCAGCAGAGGACGGGCCCAGCTCGTTGGTTTTACCGATGCAGACTACGCAGGATGTCTTGATTCTCGCCGATCAACCTCCGGTTTTCTATTTCTTCATTTAGGTGGCGCGGTGGCGTGGGGAAGTCATCGTCAAACCTGCACAGCGACCTCCACCACTGAAGCCGAATATATTGCGGCCAGCGATGCTACGAAGGAAGCAATATGGCTCCACCGGCTTTTAATTCAAATTGATTCCTTCCCAAACAACCCTGTCCGTTTAATGTGCGATAATCAGAGCTCTATTCGCCTGGTCCACAATCCTGTTCTCCACAACCGCACTAAACACATCCAGATTCGTTATCATTTCATCCGCGAGAAACAGGAGGAAGGTGAGATCGACATAGTTTATGTCACCATTATACACCAGCTCGTGGATATTTTTACAAAATCATTACCGACTCCTCAATTCATGTTTCTTCATTCATGCATTGGGATCCAGGACTCTTTTTCTAACGAGTAATTCCTTCAACCTACCTTTCGTTTGAGAGGGGGTGTTAAGATACTCTATGCCCCGCCACCTAACGGACATAAATCATACTCTATACCTAGAAACAAACTCTCTTCAACGTTGCTACCTTACTTGTTAGTGTGTCTAAAAGTCCTTCGAACTACTTCACTGTGTCTCTGAACTACTTTGTTCTTTACGTGTGTTCTCTCTCTTCTCATCAAGAAAGGTATTACAATAAACATTTTGCTATCAAGCCGACATGTATTGAGCGTACAATGTTAATAAAGGAATGATTAGAATTTGAGTATTTAAATTTTAAAATGGCCATAACTTGACCTGATTTGACTTTAGAATGTATTCTGGAACAAGTGTTATGTTTCAAAAAATATTTCAATATCATGTCTACCCTGTACCATCAGCTGAACCCTGACCATTGATAATTTCAAATGTATATTTCTTCGATGTAAAAAGTGAATGTTTTCAATTATAACAAATTAATAATTTCTGAAATTTCTCCTTAATAGAAACTCTAGTTGAAAAGAAGAAGACACGTAATTTTTAAAAAATTGGGAAATAAAGCACATCAGGGCAAATTTTTTCTCCTTTCCAACGAGTTTTTTTTAAAGAAAGTTTGTAAAGGGTTAAGATGTCGCAGTGGGAGACATTTATCTCTAACACCCAAGAAATAACTCTAAATATCACTGTAACGAGTTAGCTGCCAGGTATCAGTTGATGGTTTCAGATTTAAACACTTACATTTTAATTAATTTTAAAACCTTAGTGGGATTAAATTAGTTAAAGAAATATTTTTTTAACATTAAAAATATCCCTCATTATATGCTCATGTAAAACAATGCACAATTATAAACGTTTTTTATGTTTAAAGAATAAACTTCAGATATTTTGCTATTCCTTTGCTGTTTAAAAAATTCCTAACACAATATAGTCCGTCAGATAGATATCGAGGTCAGATTTTGAGTACATCTTTTTTATATCCATCGGACAGCCAGACATCCCATTTGGATGTTCGACGGATGTAATTTTTATTGGTTTTGATCGCCCTAAACAGAGCCGTCAGACATTCTAAGGATATCCGAACGGGTTTTTATTTGCTATAAATTTGACATGCATTGGATCTCTAATCGGGGAAAAAAATAAGGTTGTAGCTAGGTCTGAACTTTATTTTATTTTGAAATTTTTATTAATTTTAATATGTGCTGATCCCGTGACTTGCTACTGCCACCAACGAAGCGTCATAGAACTAAATCAATAAGCGTTTTAGCAGCAGTATTGGCATGGTTTTGGTTTTGTAAAAAAACAAGAAGATTTTCTACTTTCCTCGGTGATTGCAGAAAATTAATTGGGTAATATTTAAAATTGCTAGTTATAGTTAACAGTTTTCTAACAACCATATGCAATGGTGAAACATCAAAAATATTAAAAATATTCATTTGAAGTATTCAACAGTAAGAGTGTTTTGAAATTTTCCCATAGTAAACCAAAGGAATCGTGGTACTGTTGCGAAAATGTCTTGTGAGAATACTTCAAGAGGGAAATTACCCAAAAAATTTTCTTGTTCTACTTGCGGTAATATATACGAAGATGAAAACAGACAAGTTGGTCTATTTTCTGTACCAAAGAACAAGTTTTCCAGTTGGAAATTTGTGATACCCGAACTGACGGACAATTGTAGATTGTGTGATATCCATTTTGACGAATGTGACTGAAAGGATTTAGATTTGGTCAGGAATTTCATCTAAATGGTAGACGGAGATTACTTTCCTCAGCTATACAAAAACATTTATTGGGTAACGTTACAAATCTACTATTTCTAGTTACAACACACCAATAATACAACTTACATAATAACTGTATAAATTTTGGTCGCGCCTATTACCCCCCAGGATCTGGGGGGTAATAGCATTTCTGGCTATTGCCCCCCAGAAAGGCAATACCCCCATCTAGCGGTGGTCGAAATGAACTGCAGCTATTCCCGCAGTTAGTTTTGACGTTTGTTGGTCCTGATTTGTCCTGATTTGTCCTGATTGCTGTTACAAATGGTTACAAATAAATAGTCGTATGCGTAGATTTACGTTTCGTCAGTGCTGCCGTAAAAACTGCGAAAAAAGTAAAAAGGCCTCCTCTTCAGAAGTATGTGAATTTAGTGTATCGTTCCCTTAAGCATTAAATTTGCACACTTGAAACGGTTTAGATATCTGATGGAAGGAGATTTCTTCATTGGTGTATCTGTGGCTGCAACTATGACCAAGCTGGCCTTACGTTAGTGCTGCTGCAACAACTGCAAATAAGGGTATGTGAATTTTGTGAATATGTTGTTCCCCTGGCATTATATTTGCATAATTAAACCTTTCTGTGTAAATATCTGATGGAAGGTGAGTTCTTCCTGGGTGCATCAATGGCTGCAACTATGACAAAGCTGGCCTTACGTTTTGTTCATCAAGTGTCTAACCCTGTCTTGGACTGCCTCAGAAAGCTATTAACCATGGTGATGCTGTAAGATTGGGACTTACCTTAAGGTAAACTGTTAGTAAATGACTAAAATGAGTAAATGATTGAACTCCCATTACTAATTTCTTTTTTTGACATAGGTGTTCTCTGTTCGATCACCGATTTTAGAAGAAGCTTTTACCGAGTGCTTTCGCGCAATCAACTTGGTGGTCTCGAAGACTTCATGGTAGGATTCAGCAAAGTGGACTATATCTGAGTGTCTCAAAACTGAACAAGGTGACACAGTTGACTGGTTTCTTAGAAGCAAAGTCAATTTGATGTAATAAAGCTTAAAACCAAATTTATTTTTTGAACATTTCACAACTCCAAGCATCTTTTATGTTCACAGGGTATTCCTTCACGCACATTTTATGGAACCATTCCATGCAATTGCCACATTCTATCCAAGTAACTTCATCGTCTTTTGTCTACATGTAGTCGGTTGTTCTGCAGTAGCAGAACAATGGAACCTTCTTTACTGCATCCTTACGGAATCTCTTGATGCGGGAAGTAGTTGATGGGAAAGGGAGGAGCACACCGGATTTCATACACGAATCGAGGTGAGTCCGCATTGTGTCAGGATTGTAAAGTAGTGTCGCGGGGTCTATGCCGTTCGCTAAGCTTGTGGCAAAAGCTATAGCGAAAACACCACAGTCGTACCCATTCCCTTGCTGCTGGCAAGATTTGATGATGTATATCATTTCTTTCTCAGAGGTCTTCAAAAGAGAAGATGCAGTTAACAACGTGGTCACATTTCCATTCAGAAAAATCGCCGGCGCTGCTGTCATATACCATGACGTGATCGCGATCTGTCTTGCTGAAGCCCTTGGATGCCAAGACCCAGTGATTGGAACTATCGTAGATAATCTGCATCCATTTGTCACCAGTCGCTTGAGGGTATTCTAGCGAAGCTCCCAGTGTGCAGCAATATAACCCACCGATGTCAGGGTGTTGTTGGCTAAGCATTTGCATTGCTCTATTGATGAACCCAGGACTGAGCCTCTTGGTTTTGGTCAATTGCTCCACCTTATCGAGGAAAAGCATGGCTTGAATGCTTTTGTCACATTTTGACCTGGATACCGACTTCATTCCCTGTTAATATGTAAGTGAGCATTTTATTATTCGTTAAATAATTTTTTAATGAATTTGCATTACCTCGAAGGGTAAAACCACTATATCAGTGGAGCTGGAATCGAGAGCAGTATTTTCCTCTATCAAGACTTCCAGGGCCAATTTTTCTCCTCGGAAATGATCCTCTTCGGTCACCAATAATCCTCTTTCAATATTCTCTGCTTCCTCCCTAAGCAGTATCTCTTCTTCTGACTGTGCGTCAATTAAATCTTGCTGAAGCCGAGGTCGTTTAGGTTTTTTATGAAAGGAGGAGAAGTATCCAGCGTTGTTTTTGGGACGACCTCTTGCTTTTGGAGCTGTTGGTAGATGGAGGTTTGACCATGGATGAGTAATGTCCTAAATTTCGTTAAAAAAAATTTATGTTAACAAATCCGATGAAAACTAGATTTTAAATTACTTTGCTTTCCATTGTAGGTGACAAAACTGCTTCGGAACTCGTAGTAATGACGTCTTCGGCGGAAGAAGAATCAATAACCGGATCTTGGTCGATGGTGGAACTTGGAGTAATGGCATCTTTCGCGGAAGAAGCATCAATGACCATAAGCTGAACCGGTTTGTCTTCCTTGATCAAGGTGTGTATGTCTTTGAAGAGCTGTATCTTTTCATTAAAAGCAGGTGCAGCTAACGAACTAATTGTGTCAGCAAGATTCTTCAATACAACCATGGCCTGGTTGTACTGATCTTTTTCAGTTGTAGGATTAGGCCGGACCGTTTTTTTTTTATTTTTTATTCTGATTAAGTCTTTCGGGTCAAAAGATGAATTAGGTTATTAATAATGTATTCCTGAATTTT
This sequence comes from Daphnia magna, assembly GCF_020631705.1. Taxonomy (NCBI): domain Eukaryota; kingdom Metazoa; phylum Arthropoda; class Branchiopoda; order Diplostraca; family Daphniidae; genus Daphnia; species Daphnia magna. The sequence goes on along the minus strand of NC_059186.1, from coordinate 4,935,159 downwards.
CAATAAAATCCGTCGAAGCATTTTCCGCCGGGAGTGATTTTTATAGCTCAAAAACCATCTTTTTTCTTACTAGTATCCGTTTATCACTGTGTAACTTTTTCAGTTTTCCATTGAAAGTTATGAAAATTGGAGGGATTATAGACATCATATTTGTCTATCATGCCGTTTTCAAATATCGGAAATATACTGAAAATTGTGGTCTGTACACAAAAAATAATTGAAAATTTAGAACTTTCTTTCCCTCTTATGGCAAATTACATGGTGGCGCTGCCAGTCTCATGGGAAAATTTAGTTTAAAACTAGAAATTTTTCAAAAAATGAGTCAACCTTCGCATATTCAGATTTGTCATTGTCCAGACTACCTTTTCACGTGTTTTAGTTTTAATTTCTTACACGGGAAATGACCACAAAACGATCCAAAAGTAAACGCAATTTAGCCGCATCGACTGCGCGCGAATTTTGAATTTTCAATGAGTTGCTATACAAAAAAAAGAGATTAAGCGTCAACACTCAACAGTGATGAACAGCATGTCTTGACAGGACATCACGTTTTACCCCGAGGTATTTTATGAAGTGTCTCCAGTTATCCCCAACCTCATATTCTCAAGGACAAATGAAACACGCATCACGATACACGCAACTACCAAAAGTCACAAGTCTTTCTTCAGTTTTTTTTTATTCGAGTCCAGACAAGTCGCACATGCATTCTTCTATCCATCTAAAAAAATGGCGACAGCTAAAAGAAAAACCAGAAATTCCACTGAATATTTAATAATAAAGAAATCGGCTGAATTATCAGTAACTCAACTGCCGTCCAAAAAAGGAGTCTTGCAATATTTTTTTTTGCTTAAAGAAAAAACTCTTGTGTCTCGATTGACTCAAGCTGCAAAATCTGAAATTGTATCTCAAATAACGAAGGAATTGTCATCGATTTGGAAGAAAGCTTCTTTAAAAACTATTGATGACACTCAGATTGAAAAAATGGTTTTTCGACTAATGGAAAAGTACGAAAGCATTCGTCGGAGCCACAACTCAAAGAGTATTAACAAGAAGGAGGTAGATTATGCTGGCGAATTAAATCAGCTATTCGATATTTCATCATGCCCATGTTACAAACCAAAATTTGGAAAAACGATAGACTCATCATCGATTAAGTCAACGGATTGCGTTTGTGAAAACAAGATCCCGGAGTCAGAATGGGAATTTTACGTTGATCAACTTGAAAGACGCACATTATTTATTTCTGGTTCCATTGACAAAGAAGAAACCGAAAAACTAAAGAAAAGAGAAAGATTATTGGAACGTAGAGCTGAAAGAATCAATCTTCATTTGTCAAAAGAAAAAACAAACTCCATCCAAACGCAAGCTATCACCGAAATGAGTAATTTTGATCACTCAGAAGAGCAAGAAGATGAAATCGAAGCATCAGAAGAAGATGATTGTTGCAAAGAATCGAGAAATAAATCATTCGCCAATCACAATAGAAATGAATATCCAACTTTGATTTCTACAGCAACACGATTTGGCATCGGAAAACGAGCAGTGTGTGCGTTGAGCAACGCACTGTTAGATGATCTTGGTAATATAAAGAATTTTAATTTAATTCAACTAATTGATGTAAATAAATATTTTCGAAGGTATGAGAATTCCAAGTAGAGAGCTTCGCCCTTCAAAAATCTCCCGAATGTTTGACAAATATGGAAGGAAGTTAGCCGATGACCAGAACGATACAATTTCTTGCTTGATGTTTGATGGTCGTAAAGACGAAACGTTGTGTTCGACTAACACAACAGAAAACACCTTGAGAGGTTCTACGAAAGAAGAACATATTTCTCTGATAAGCGAGCCAGGATCAGTTTACCAAGATCACGTCACTCCGAAAAGTGGAAAAGCTTCCGATATTTCATTTGAACTCTACCGTTTCTTGCAACAAAGGAAGTCTGAACACAACCTTGTCGTTATCGGAGCCGATGGGACAAACGTCAACACTGGTAAAAACAATGGTGCAATCAGATTGCTAGAATTGAAACTCGGTCGACCACTGCAATGGGCAATTTGTCAGCTTCATCTCAATGAACTTCCCTTTCGGCATCTGTTTATACACTTGGATGGAGGAACTAGTGGTCCAAACAGCTATAAAGGGCCAATTGGATCGGTAATTAATAATGATTTAAGACAACTGCCCATCGTCAAATTCAAAAAAATTAAAGGACGTATTCGTAAACTCCCGAAAGAAGTCGTTCAGAATTTTACTGGTGACCAAAGATATTTTTATGACATGTGTCTTGCCATAAGAAAAGGATTCCCTCTTTCTGAATCTCTCTCAAATCGAAGCCCTGGTAAACTTTGTGAGTCAAGATGGTTGACAAAAGCCAATAGAATTATGAGGCTATATGTCAGTACCCTGAAACCAACTGATAGTCTTCGAAGGTATTCTCGTTAATATTTTTCCTTACTCTTACGGATTTTAAAATTATCTTTTTGCGTTCAGACTAGCGTTTATTGTAATGTATGTATACGCTCCTTCATGGTTCCATATTAAATGTCACCCGAAGCTTCAAGATGCAGCTAGAAACTTTCACAACCTCATCAAACTTTCTTCTATACTGCGATTGAACGAGAAATGTATAGTACATCGCATTTTATCGATTAATTCATTTTCTTGTCACCCAGAAAGTATTTTGCTATCGATGGTATGTGACTCTAATCGGTCAATTAGAAACAGTGCATTAAAGCGCATTTTAGCAATAAGAAAGCAGTCCAAAAATTCAAGTTCCCGTTTAAGGAAATTCGTTCGTCCAACATCGATTAATTTTAATGCCTCTGAGTATTTTCAAATGGTCGATTTAAAGTCCATGGATGTTTCTGAACCTCCATTAACTTTTGCTTTCACAAATAATCAAATAAGAAGTGCAATTAAAACCGGTGAAATCTTAAGCTTGGGCGATTTTCCAAACAACACTCAGGCAGTAGAACGAACGGTTAAACTCGTTACTGAAGCTTCCTCAAAGGTTATTGGGTACGAAAGACGTCACTATTATATTCTAAATGCGTTGAAGTCACGTGCTGAAGCATATGCTAACCTTTAACTTAAAATGTCCATGCTAATAATCATTTAAATGGGCCAAGTAAAAAATACACTCATTGAAAATTCAAAATTCGCGCGCAGTCGATGCGGCTAAATTGCGTTTTCTTTTGGATCGTTTTGTGGTCATTTCCCGTGTAAGAAATTAAAACTAAAACACGTGAAAAGGTAGTCTGGACAATGACGAATCTAAATATGCAAAGGTTGACGCATTTTTTGAAAAATTTCTAGTTTTAAACTAAATTTTCCCATGAGACTAGCAGCGCCACCATGTAATTTGCCATAAGAGGGAAAGAAAGTTCTAAATTTTCAATTATTTTTTGTGTACAGACCACAATTTTCAGTATTTTTCCGATATTCGAAAACGACATGATAGACAAATATGATGTCTATAATCCCTCCAATTTTCATAACTTTCAATGGAAAACTGAAAAAGTTACACAGCGATAAACGGATACTAGTAAGAAAAAAGATGGTTTTTGAGCTATAAAAATCACTCCCGGCGGAAAATGCTTCGACGGATTTTATTGAAAATTCAGGAATACATTATTAATAACCTAATTCATCTTTTGACCCGAAAGACTTAATCAGAATAAAAAATAAAAAAAAAACGGTCCGGCCTATTGTAGGATGTCTCATTTGCTTGGCATGATACAATCCAGTTGGAGATGTTAAAACTGGTGCAACCGTCGCGTGAATCTGGTACCAAAAAATAGTTAGAATAATGAAATATTTATGTTCACTAAAATTTTTTTTTGTCTTACCTCTAGGCATTGATTCTGCCAGTGTTCCAAAAAAGCCCCAACAGGAATTTCTATGTTGTCCATGATGTGGAAACTTATGATATGTCGACATGGAAGAAAATAATGTAATGACGTCACTCAGCGAAATAAGCTAGACGTCGGTGATTGATTTAACTGACTGTATTTGAGATGTGTCAAGTAACGGAGGGTCCTAAGTAGCGGGCATGCACTAGGCCTCAGTCGTGTAACCACTGTGTCGATTAGACAAAGGGTACTCTCAAGGGGAGGATGGGAGGCTGTCAAGTAGCCGACGGGCAATACAATGTTGCAATATCGCAAGTCATCACACGTCCCCTTTTTTTTTAGTTAAAGTGGGAACTTTCACTTTCTGGTTGAATTGATTACATTAAGAGAAGAGATAGGTATAGATAGAGACGATAATACATTAAATGAAAATGAAATAATTCTATTTGGTGTATCGCGTGGGACGTTTAGTCTGGCGTGTTGATCGTCTCGGCGTATCGTTTGTGATCCTCTTGGTTCTTCCTCTCTTCCGGCGGGTAGTTCCAGCTGTTTCATTTGATCCGGGTGGGTTTTCTTCCGGTGGAGTTGGGGCCGGCTGGATAGATGGCCCCGTAGGCGGGTTGCCTGGCATAACCGGCACTCTTTTTCGTAGCATTCGTCGATTTCGGCGAAAAAGACGACCGGCTGGTGTCTTAACGATATAATCCCTGTTTGGGCCGATCTCTACGACGATTGCTGTTGTTGCCCAGCATTTGGAGACGGGGTGTTGAACAATTACATGGTCTCCAATTCCGAAGGGCTGCAATGGGTGAGCTGTCCGGTTGTAGTGCTCGATTTGCACTTCTTTTGCTCTTCTCGCCCTTTTTTCTATGATGTCAGCTTTCAGCTGCCATTCTGGTGCAAAAGATCGGCGGTGTGCCGGTAAGGCGTCGCGCACTGGTCGGTTAAATACCATTTGGGCTGGCGATGCTGCACCTGAGCGAGGAGCGTTCCTGAAAAGTAGAATAGATTTTGCGAATTTGTTAGTGTCGAAGGAGCCATTTCTCCATGAGCCAGCGATGAGTTTTTTCATGCTCTTGATGGTCGCTTCGGCAAATCCGTTTGACTGGGGGTAGTGGGGCGCTGAATTTCCGATTGACACGCCCCAGTCTTTTGCAAAATTTTTGAATTCGACGGCATTAAATTGGGGCCCGTTATCACTCCAGAATTTGACGGGGGCCCCTGGACCACGAATAAAAAATTCACGCACTGCATCGACAACGCGACGGGCTGTCGTGTTTTTGTTCGGGAATGGGATGACGTCTGGCCAACCACTGTATTGGTCAGCAATGATGAGAAAATCACGTCCGTTCACTGTTGCTATGTCCGAGTGGAGTTGTTCGAATGGACGGGTCGCTGTTTCGTGCGGTTTTAATGGCTCACGTGGAAGCGACGGGAGTTTTTCGGTGCACGACGGGCATGTTTTGGCGGCGTTAGCGATGTCGATGTCCATTCCTGGCCAATACACGGATATTCTGGCGCGCTGCCTTAGCTTCGTGGCACCTTGGTGCATGTTGATTAGATCTTGGAGCAAGGGTTGACGGCATTCGGCTGGAATTACGACCCTGGCTCCTGCCACGATCATTCCGTCCGTCTCGTCTATTGCTAGCTGGGACCTAATATTCCAAAATGGACGGAGAGATAAAGATAAATTGCATTTATCATTTGGGAAACCGTTGATGATAGTCTCCCGCAACTCGATCATCTGCTTGTCCTTTTGGGCTGCAATTTTGATGCGTTCAAGCACGGGGTCCAGTACTGCCGCATCGGACCCACTAATGGCGTTGATAAGGTTCAGTTTTGCGGAAAATGACGCTGCTCCCTCTGCTAATTCGTCTTTTTTGGATGCGGTGTCTACCGGCGCTCTCGATAATGCATCGGCTTCGATGTTTTCTTTCCCCGGCACCCATCGGGCTTTAAACTGGTAACGCTGCATCTTGAGTCGGAGACGGAGAATGCGCGGGTTGTCGATTTTGTCGAGGCTGTGGTCATTCAGGATCGGCACTAGCGGCTTGTGATCTGTGATGAGTTCGAACGTTGGTAAGCCCTCGATGAATTGACGACACTTCTGCATCGCCCATGCTGCTCCTAAGCACTCCAACTCGATCATCGCGTAGCGCGATTCAGTTTCTGATAAATACCTGGAGCCTGCTTGGACCATTCGCCAGTTCCCCTCGGCGTCTTTTTGCTTCAAGATAAAACCAAGGCCGAAAAGTCGAGATGCGTCGACGTGTAGGGCTGTCGGTCGATTCTGGTCGTAAAAGGCTAGGTCGTGCATTTCAGACAGAGCTTTTCTGGCATTCAGGAACGCGTCTTCATGCGTTGTCGTCCACTCCCACAATGTTCCTTTTTTCAGAAGGGGTGACAGCGGCTTCAGCGACTCGGCGACTTTGGTAGAAAAGTTGCCAACCTGTTGACATAAACCATGGAATGCTCTTACGTCTGTGATGTTTTTTGGCTGCGGGAACTCGCGGATTGCTTTAGTTAGATCCGGATTGGGCTGGAAACCTTGGGGACTCACAATGTAGCCCCCGAATCTCGCTGTTGGTTGGGCAAACACCATTTTTCCAACGTTGATTGCGATGTTGTGGTCGGCCGCTCGTTGAAAAAGATGGCGCACCAGCTCGATGTGCTCCTCGTAGGTCGCAGAAAAAACCATCACGTCTTCGACGATCCGGCGGCAATTTGGGATGTCGTCAAAGACTTCGGAGACGCGACGGCTGTAGTCGTCTCCTGCGTGAGTGATTCCGAACGGAAGGCGCCGATATTGATACCGGCCAAACGGGGTTGAAAATGTTGTCAAGGCTGCCGATTCTTCGTCCAGTTGCACTTGGTGATAACCTTTCAGGGCGTCGATTATTGTGAAAAAATTCATACCTGGTGGAATCGTTCGCACTGCTTGAAAAGGTGTGGCCGTGTCGAATCTCGGCCGGATGATGTTGTGATTTAAGATTGTGAAATCCACACAAACTCTGATGCCGCCATCTTTCTTCGTGGCTAGCACCATCGGATGGACCCAAGCTGTTGGTTCCGTTACTCTTCGGATGATCTCCTGCTTTTCGAGGAGGTCCAGCTCCTGTTTTAGTCTTGGCATGAGAGGGACTGAGACGGGACGAGATCCGCGGATGGCAGCTGGAATCGCGCCTTCCTTGAGCTCGAAATGACATGCCGGGCCAGCCATGGGTCGACAGATTCCGTCAAAGATGTGGGGATGGACGGCCGTTAACCGGTTTAGGTCCTCCTTCTTCCTCTCTTCCGTCGGGTTGATTCCGACTGTAGCCATATGACGTTGAAAAGACTTGGAGCCAGGATCTTTTCGTGGCTCCTCCTGTTTGATCGCATTGATGCTCTCGTGAGGGTAACCAGCTGGTAACATTCCGAGTGCCTTTTGAGTCTTCTTAGATAGCACCGGTTGTTTCAGATCCTGTAGTACGTGAAAAGTGGTTTTGATTGATTTACTCTTTTTACCCGTTGGCCAACGGATTGTTGCTTCGAACGTTCCGATACTGATAATGGGGCTTCCGGTAGCTGTAATGGCGTTGGTGCCCCTGGGCAAAAGATTGGTGTCTCGAATCTCGTCGTGATACATATCGGCCGGAATGGCGTCGATTTGTGCCCCTGTGTCTGGCAAAAATTGAATGATAAGTTCTTTCATACTGCCATTGGGTTGAATTTCTGCTTTAACGAGATCAGATTCTTCTATGCCTGCAACACGAGCTGGAGAATTAGGGTCGAGTGTGATGCATCCGGTTTGAGGCGGTTTTATGCTCTTCTTTGAGCTGCACACTCTTGCAAAATGACCAATTTTCGTGCACTTGCCGCATTCTTTTCCGTTTGCTGGGCATAGTTGACGTGAGTGGCGGGTTTCACTGCCACAGTTCCAGCATCCTTCTGATTGGTTAACATCTTTCGGCTGTTTACCGGACGGTCTGTCCTTCGCCGACTGATTAAATTTAGTGCTGGGCGGTTTTTGCGTTTTACCTTTCTTGTATGACGATTTGGCCATTGCTTGAATTGCTGCCGCGTCGCCAGTCTTCAGATTTGTTGCTTGTTGAGAAGCAGCCTCTGCTACACGTAGGATGTCGATGGCTTGGTCGAGCGTAAGGGTTGCACCTTTCTCGAGGAGTTTCCGTCGGATTTCATCGTCGTAAACTCCATAGACTACTTGACCAAGTATGCGGGTGGGTTGACAATTTGCGCAGCAGTCGGTGGCGAATTCGCACTTGCGAGCTAGATCGCGGAGATCGCAAAGCCAATTGTCGGCAGCCTCGTTCGCTCGTTGTTTGCTTAAAGCAAATTGTTGGCGCCAGACATTTCGATTTCGTCCTGCATTACAGCGTTCGCGCAACTTCTGGATCACGACCTCGTGATCCCCCATCTGTGCATCAGTTAGCCCCATAGACATTACGGCCTGTAGAGTTTCCTTTGAGAGGCAAGAAAGTAAAATGTTAGTTTTGTAGGCTGGGCGCTCATCGTCTTCGAGTACAGAGTCGATGGTTGAAAGCGCAAGAAAAATTTTCCATTGTTGGTGCCAAAGCTCGAACGAATCCTTGTATTCGTCGAGATCAAATCTTGGAGGTGATCCATACGGTTTGAAAGCTTTTGGTGGCATTGCTGGCACGTGTGCAAATTCTTCTTCTTCTTCTTCTGGAGCCACGATGAATAGTCGGGATAAATCAAAAATATCTGCTGGTGATTTGCTGTCTTCGGTTTTTTGTTTCACCATGAATAATTAACTCGTTGATCGTAGACGGCGTTTGGACAAAATTGCTTAGACCACGAGTACAAAGAATGACGGCAACCAGAACAATTTTTGCGAGAAAAAATGGCAGACTAGTCACGTGGGGTCGTATTCTTGCTTCGACCCCTACAAAAAATGGTACACTAGTTTGATAATTAACAATACTTAACACGGTGGTGTAGAATAAGTAACCAACTGCGCCATGTAATGACGTCACTCAGCGAAATAAGCTAGACGTCGGTGATTGATTTAACTGACTGTATTTGAGATGTGTCAAGTAACGGAGGGTCCTAAGTAGCGGGCATGCACTAGGCCTCAGTCGTGTAACCACTGTGTCGATTAGACAAAGGGTACTCTCAAGGGGAGGATGGGAGGCTGTCAAGTAGCCGACGGGCAATACAATGTTGCAATATCGCAAGTCATCACACATAACAAACAAAAAAATGGCATGAACAGCAAAATAAATCATGTCGTAACTGATAAGGCTGTTTGTTTCTAGAAATGATGCTGCAGCAAGACAGTTCCTAAAGCCACAGAAGTAACATTATTTTGAAATTAGAATAAAATATGGTTATCGGTTGTGTTACCTCGTTGAATATAAAGTCGTACTGCTTTTTCATTATTTTCAATTCCCCTTCTAGTTTACGCCACGCATAAGGAGAGATGGAATTCGCAAAGTTTTGAAGTAACGGGTGCTTTGACTTTGTCGAAAATCGAAGTTCCCTAATGTTCTGCTTCATTTCTCGGTCACTTAGTCTAAGCAAAACAATGTTGACTAAAGTCCTTATAACTTCGGGGAGTCTTCTCGTCTTTTGCAGGACATCTTTAATTGTGTGATGAAAGCTGAAAACAGAAACGTATCATTATTATCGATGTCTGGCTGAATTGTAAAAGAAATTTTGCTATGGAATCGCAATGTATACCGTTCCAAGCGGCTGGTAGTGTCATTGCCGAATGTTGGTAAATGTTGACGTCCAAGATAGGACCACTTTTCTGAGATATTAAACCAATTTTCATGGAAATAAGTAGAAATGCTTTTTTCTAAAAAGTAAACATTAACAAAAGTTCATGAACTAATTTTTTTAAATTTTGTACCTAGCTTCATGAGATCTGCAAATGCTGAATCAAATTCAGCCTGCGTGGTGGCGTAAAGGGCGGACCGAAACTTTTCCCTGATGTTTTGATTCTGCTCTTTGGAAAGACCCTTAAAAGTGGCAAGTTTGGCGTCAACCGCTTTTAAAACATGAAAGTGACACAGAATGTGTGTTGATGCGGTAAAAAATTTTGCTAAAGCAGCAATTTCGGCACAATCGTTGTCCGTACCTCTGAAAAAACTTTAAGGCATGCAGAAATTGCTTCCGTCGTTTCTTCTTTGATAAAGAACTTCGCTACAGGCTGCCCATCGCCATTGTTGTCTTCTATCAAAAGATGGTAAAGAGAGAAGCCAGCCTTTGTTATCCTATAAGTACCATCTAACTCTACAACTTTTCCGTATTTTTTGTAAAGTTTTCGTTGCTTCTCCAGCTGAATGAAAATTGCGACCACCTCTCCATCCGCATTGTGCAAAACTTTCACGACATGATTTTCGTCTTCTTGTAGGCTCATTAGGACATCTACAGTATCTCTCCACTCATTTTCCGATTTTCCTAATAATTTAGAAAAGTAAAGAATATGTATACACTGGCAAGTTTTAATATTATTAATTACCTGTCAGGGTTTGTTTTAAATTTATTAAATCCTTGCTGATCAAATGAGTACCAAATTTGGTTTATTTTTATTTAGCTATTGTTTGTGAATGGTTTGTTGTTCATCCCCTTGTAGCAGACGAATTTCTGGCAGCAAACGAAATTCTTCGGTTAAAAGAGACGAGCAACTTACAAACAAAAATAAAATAAAAATAAAGTAGATAGAACTAGAGCTAGAAAAAAATATTGGGAAATGAAAAGATGAATAGGGTACCCACTGCTAGGAAGAAAAGGGGGAAAATCTTAATTATATTTATGAAAACTTATTTTTTAACATGAAGAAGTTGGTTTCTCCATAAGACGCTATTATAGAAAATTCGTTATTATCATATCTTTGTTCAGCGCGGGGAAATTTGCTCACTCCCTTTTCGACAGAGTTAACGTTTCGCTCACTAGATGGCTAGTTCAATAAATTTTGTAAGCAGTTTCTATTATTTTTTAGAATAATTATTTATTTGATTTTTTAATTATCCTTCTCGCTGTAGATTTCTTATAGAGGCAATTCACATCGCGGTTTCGCGTGTCAATTGTTTCGATGTCCGCCATTTTCTCTGGTTGTTTATGTCATGTTTTGCCTTGTTTGTATTGGCTGAAAGTGTTATTTCCCAATACAAAGTGGATTTTATGAATCAGTGTTTAATTTTTTTAAATTTTTTTTTGTGTCAGTTAATTGCTACGTATCTTGGTTAGTATGTGTAGCAATTTCTGTTTCCAGATCACATTTCTTGTATTTTTTAAAAAATCTTTTCTGTAGGGCTGTCATGGGTTTTCAATATTGTTGTGCCCCGGGTTGCAAAAACAAATAATATTAGAGTTTGTAATGCACATTTTGTTCTAGGTAAGTCTCAACAAATTTATTAATAGTGAATGTGTCTATCTAATTCTTCTATTTGAAATCACACAGGAAAACCTTTTTAGTACACTGGAGAAACACACCCAGACTGGGCCCCATCCCTGAATCTTGACAAAGTGTATGTTAACGCTAAGTCAGCCATGGATAGAGAGTCAAGAAGAGTAATTTTAAATGTTCAAGAGGTAATACAAATTATGAAGTATAATTTATTTATACGTTATGACATCAAAAAGTTATATGTTATAGTAATGTTACAAATAAACAAATGAAGAGTAATAACCTTCGCTTTCATCAACAAATTTTTGTTTAAAAGACTGATTGCACAAAATGATCCAATTCCCCCATCGATAAATCTCTTGTAGGTCTCAAGGCCCTTGTAAGCCTTTAAATCTTCATGCGTGTATGGAGACTTGGAACATAGCAGGTAATTTACCAAATCAAGATTGGTTACCAGTGGCATTTTTCCTGCGATGCTAAGTCCATTGCACCAATACTCTTCGTGAATTGTAAAGGGGCAATCACAACCTACTATTAATAGTTTTGCTGCATACTTACGTTTATCTTCTGACAGCCCTACAGAAAAGATTTTTTTTTAAATACAAGAAATGTGATCTGGAAACAGAAATTGTTATACATACTAACTAAGATACGTAGCAATTAACTGACAAAAAAAAAATTGAAAAAAATTAAACACTGATTCACAAAATCCACTTTGTATTGGGAAATAACACTTTCAGCCAATACAGACAACGCAAAACATGACATAAACAACCAGAGAAAATGGCGGACATCGAAACAATTGACACGCGAAACCGCGATGTGAATTGCCTCTATTGTTTATTGGTAATTTATGGAAAAAATATTTTTACTTGACTGTTCATTAAACAGTGCTTGGTTACGCTCATTCTGGACTTGGGTTGTAGCGTCTGTGTTCTGCATCGTTTGAGAAAGCTCGAAAAGAGTATTTCTGTTTCTTGATTCAGTTAATGAATATTTTTACTCAACAAGGTATTATTTTTACTATTTTTCCATGATTCGAGGCCCTTATTTGTTGATTGAGCTTATAACGTTCTTTTAGAAACATTCAACGCCGATTTTGTTATTGTAGTTGAGTCACGATTAAGTCAACCGATGCGTTCTACAATTTTAACGCTAGATGGCTGACAAATATTTATAAACTCTGAGTGGTTTGGTTTGACGTATTACGACTAACATTTACGACGTAATACGAAATATTACGACCTAATATGGCATTAAGTTTACTTTTGGTCTTATTAATTTACATTTTTATGTTTGATTTGTTATCGATAGCAAAGATACCGATACTGACGCATCGTTTGGAACTTCAAAGAGTCATCAGTGTTGACAATAATGGCATGTGCAAGTGCATATGCAAGTGTTTCTTCAAGACATAAATGAAGACGCATTCAGAAAAAATTTGGTCCCGTAGTGCGTTTTACGAGGAAGATGCCGAAAAATATTCCTTTGCTACTGAAAGTGTCACAGGTGCGAGTGAATCAAACAGTGGTCAAAGTAATTGATTCCCTAACAATCTATTTCAAGAGGATTTCAATGCAGAAGTGGTCGACAGTGACATGAATCATAGTAATAGAGAACCTGACAGTGGCAGCGACGAAGAAACTTATGTTGACTATGAAGAAGAAACTGAAACCTTTTATGAAATGGAGGAAGATGAAACATTTTTCGACTGTGAGGAACACAATATCAATAAATGTAAGTTTCGTGAAAGTCTTGCCGCTTGGATCTTGAACTTGAACTTGGAACAATGAAGATGGAAAAAAAGATGGGGAAGAGGAGCTCCGACAAGATGATAGCGACTACTAATTGCTGACTAATTCATCATTTTCTACGTAAAGTGCGATTGTTAATGCACTGATTAAATTACCTATTTTGAGTTTCCTTTTGTACCTGATAAGTTAAACTGTTTTTAGTTTCCTATTGTAATTGATTAATTTGACTGTTTTGAGTTTCGTATTGTACCTGAAGAATAGGTAGAGTCTCTTTATGTTATGAAAAATAGCGGGATTGCTGCAAATTTATCAATATATGCAGCGGAAAAATTGAGAACGAATGATGAGTCTATTCGTATACAGGACGTTTATTACGCATCTTACTTGATCCATTGACATCCCAATTCCGTCCGAATGACGTCCAAGGTCTATCCAATGGGACGAGATAGGTACGAGTATGGGATCTCGGCGAAGCGGACATTACCCATACGTAAAAGACGTCCAAGGAATGTAAACTTGGAAATCTGGTATGTTCTAAGTACATCTCAGACGTCTCAAAATAACGTGTTTGGGACGTCTCTGGGACGGGACTGTGTTATCTGGGAAGAAGGGTTTGGACTATCCCTAAGTCAAGTTTTTGAGGGATTCCAGCAATTTTACAAATCTCTTATCAATGTTACTATCTCTGATGAAAACATTTACTTTCTGTCACTCCAATCCAGTACGGACCATGCCAAAGTGTTTCGACAAAAAAGATATAGTGTAAGCTTCAGTGGTAAACGTAACTCTTGCGACCTGGTTTCGTTTCTCTAGCACTGCTACAAGACCTAAAACATCCTGAGGTTGTATTTTTAATGAACGGACGAACCCATGTATCGCCTGCATGCTCAATCACAGGAATTGGACCCCGAAATCGATGTCAACACAGTTTTTCCATTTGAGAGCCATTGCCCCTCAAAACAAAGAGAAATACTGTCAAATAGCTAGGGAAGGAAGAGGAATGACCCCAACCAAAACAACACAGTAAAAAACAATCAATAAATGGGAAAAGGATGTAACTAACAAATATAAAAAACAAACAGTACAACCATCAAGCAATACACGAAAAATAACAATGAAATCAAAGTAACAACTCACAGTTTGGACATAATGGAGACCACAAGGAAAAACTCAAGGCTCCCGAAATACAGTACGATTTTTTTCAACTGTTTCAATCTACATACAGTACCTACCAGAAGTCTTTGGAAGCCTGAGAGAACGTTATACAAAAACGCCATTTTTGTGGTTCTCTCAGTGCTACAATTATCACTCAAATGGTACTATTTTTTGTGGGTACGTTCTCATAAATAGTAGGAACGTCCATAATTTTTTTCAGAATTTTATTTTAATGGGAAGGGTGGGTAAAAATTCGATGAAAAAGTCTTTAGAAAGCCGAGAGGACCTTATGCAAATGACGTCACTTTGGCTTAAAAAAACAAACAAACAGCTAGGGCTACGAAGACGCAAAAGGGCTTAAAATAAAGAACTACGTTAGTTCTACCTGTAGCCTAATTTTCAGATTTTTTTATTTTTATTCAACGATTTTAGAGTAGGTTAAAAAACGAAATTATGGAAATTCCTTTTTTGCGGCATCAACCAGAGTTGCCGAATTCTTAAAAATTTTTTATTTTTTTTCCTACAGTTTTACCAGAGTGAAAGAATATTATATATATAATAGAATACTATATATATATACCAGAGTAATAGAATACTATGTATAATATATATAGTTATACAGCAAAACGGTAGAAAAAAAACAAGGGGTTTCTAAGAATTCGGCAACTCCGGTTGATGCTTATTATTGATATTATTTGTCGCTCGTACATGGAGATTCGCCGGGGTCGTGCGCTTACGGGGCGCGCGTCTCCTGTGTCGATGCGATGAGCGTGCCCGGCGTCCACTCCGATCTTTCCTTCATTGGAGAAGCAACCGGCGTACTTATTTTATTTTATCTTCATTTTATGAAGAGCGATTTTCTGTTCCGTCGTAATTTTTGCTTGATTTGTCATTTTCTCCTTTATTTCATCTGGCAGATACGTATTTTCTTCTCCTAATGTCCCGCACACCTCGTCCTTGTTCTCCGTTTCTTCGTCGACGCCCCATGGGTTGATCCGGGTTAATTTTTGACCCTTTTTGAGCATCAGGGGTTCGTTGGACAAGTTGGTTACTGGTACGCGAACATGTTTGCCCTCCACACTTACTAGACAGTGTGGGACTATCCATTCTTTGTTGGGAAAGGCCGAGTGAGCCCTTTCTACCATCATTGTCTCGCTAGTAGTTTCTTCGATGCTTACGTGTACAAATTTCATCGTTTTGGCCGGGATGACGCATGGCTCCATCACGTATCGTTTGGCTCGTGTAGGAGGCATCGCAGGCGAAAGAGTGATTGCTGCCAGCATTCCATTGCCATCGTCCGTTTTTTCTTTCTTGAGTTTTTCGTCCGTGTTGTTGGTAGTCGTCTCAGGAAAGATAATGGCTTCCATTTGACATCGATCCCGGAGGCTCGGCCTCACGCTGACGTTGCTTTTTCCCATCTAATCGACTCCTAGGATCAAGGGAAACAACGCCTGCTCTACTACCCTTACTTTTTGCAAATCCACCACTCGGTCTTTGAATCTGACCGTTAGCGGAATTTCTCCCACTATTGGGACGCGTTCTTTATTGAAGCTCAATAGAGTTCCGCCTACTAGAAACTCTTCTTTTAATAAATGTTGGATCATCTTCTTCTCTATTACGCTAAACATGGCCCCAGTGTCGACCATAGCTTTCACGGGCCCCACCCTGGCGATGTGGACTTCGATCAACGCAAGGTTGGTGGGTTTGAGGGCTTTTTGTTCATTTATTGCCGCTCCTGCCTCGACGGGGTGGCTTGCCCGTTTTCCGAATTCGCAGCTGGCTTAGGGAAACGAGCGTTTGGTAGCGGACAATCTCGTGCAAAATGGCCAAATGCATTACAATTGTAGCATTGAATCTCGTTTTTTGATCCCGGTGATCGACGTTCGAACGTCACTTGTTTTGGTGCTGGTTTCACTGGCCCTGGTGAAGTGGTTTGATTGGTGGCTCGGGTTAGAAAGGCTACCTGATTGGCCAGGGCTTCTATCACCTGCGTCAGCGAGCGATTATCGTTGGTGTTTGGAGGAGGAAGAGAAGTAGTTCCAGTTATGGCTCCTGCTGCATCCGTCGGGGATACGTTGATCGCCTCTAGCCGGCGTAATTCGACAAGAAAGTCGTTGACTGTTGCAGGCGGATTTCCCATCAGGACCGAGCGTATTTCTGGACGATATAATCCGCGAATGAGATAAGGGGTCAGTTCCGCATCGTTAATAGGAATGGCCCTTCGTCGGCATAGTTTGACTTTGTCAAGAACATATGCGGAACCGGTTTCATTCGGCAGCTGTTTTCTCTCTTTTACCAGTTTTTGCCACTGGCTTTCAGTTAATTGGATTTCGAAGGTTCCGCGCAAGCTCCCTATCCAATCGTCCCACTGAGGTAGATTTATACCAATCTCCTCGTGCCAGGTGAGAGCCTTGCCGAATAAAGAGCTTATGGCTGCTCTCCTTTTATCTGCGTCTTGCCAACCTTCTGCTAAGGCTTTACGATTAATCAGCTGTAACCATCCTTGCAGCGATTCATTATTCGATCCTGTGTATCTAATGTCGGAGTCTAGCGTGGTCCGGATGATCGCGGCCGGGGCTGGGGCGGCAACAACGGGCACGGCGGTGGCTGGCGCAGCAAGAAGCCTATTTGCTAGGGCCGTCAGCACGTCTTGTTGTTTTTGCATCTGTTGTTGTTGAATTTGGAACTGATGTTGCTGCAGTTGTTGATTAGCCATTAAATGGGCCAATGCCGCCGTTAACGCGTCTTGATCCATTGCGGTATTTTGATTATTATGGCTTATTACTGGTCGATTTTCGTACCGATTTGGATTACACTTACAACGTTCGTTGCACTGTCTCTGGTTTTGTGTGCATACGCACCCTTTACAGGAGGTTACTTTACAGACACAGCTTGATCGTGAGGACATCAGTTTTTCCTAGCCCCTGTTTTGTCGGATACCCTGAGACACCAATGTGTCGATTAGGGAGTGGCCCTGAACTGTAAGACACTAAATGTGTCAATTAAGAACCGACGCTGAGCTGTAAGACACTAAATGTGTCAATTATAGACTTAAATAAAGCTATTAAGACACTAAATGCGTCCATTAAATGCAGAAACCGGTTTATTAAGGCACAAGATAAGGTACACTGTAACTGAGTTAAGACACGAGACGTGTCATTTGAGATAATGAGAACTTTTTTAAACTTGAGATCAACTGGAAAAACACAGGCAGTATATTAATCAACAAAATAGATCTCCATCTGCATCCTTTCTATCTCTTCTTCTTCTTCTTGCTTCTTCTTTGCTGCCTATGCAATCTTTAGTCTTTCGCACCTTTCCTTGGCTCTTCTTTCTTCTCTCTCGGCAATGGTTTCCTCCTTTTCTTTTCTTATTGGCAGCATAAATTTCACCTTCCCATGCAGGTTTTCTTTCTTTCTTTCAGCTCTTTCCTTTCTTCCTCTCTCTCTTCTCTCCTTTGGGTCTTTCTCTTCTCTTCTGCTTTCTCTTCTCTATCTTTCTTTCTCTTCTCTTTCTTTTGCCTTTTTGGCCCTTCTTTTTTCTATTGCCCTTTCCCGTGCGACCTGTTCAAGCTCCCTTTCTCTTCTCCTTTGGACAAACTTACGGGCTCTGTCCTCCTCACTAGGGAAATGATTAGCCGAACGGCAGTGGTTGCAGGATACCTTTTGACTGTTCGGATTCCTGTTTTCCTTGGCAGGCTGAGGTGGATCAGGTGCGGTGGATGGATCGGCAGGTAAAGTTGGCAGGTTGACGGACGGGCCGACAGTAACGAGGGGTCTCAGTGGAAGATCGGTGGACGGGCCGACAGAAGCGAGGGGTCTGAGTGGAAGATCGGCGGACGTAAACACCACCGACCTTTCGGGGGCGTCAGGGATGGTCGCAGTTAACGCCGCGGCTGCTGCAGCCTCTCGTTTCCTCCGTTCCTTTTCGTATTTATACCGGTTGCGCCGCCTCTTCTGTCCCTCTGTCAGCTTTTTCTTCTTCTTCTGCTTTCTTCCCACTCCAAGATTAGGGGCCAAGCTTTCAGAGATCAAAAGATAGGGTTAGTTAATGACACTAAACGTGTCAAAAATGACACAAAAGTGTCAAAAATGACACAAAAGTGTCAAAAATGACACCAAGGTGTCAACTAATCGTACCCTAAATCAATTGAAATCAAATAATGACAACAACGAGTTAAATACAAATAACAGAGGAAATAGATAATGACTCTTGATGAGTCAATTGACTGACACAAAAGACAAAGAAAATAGTTGATGACTGTAAACGAGTCAATTAACTGACACAAAAGACAAAGAAAATAAAAAATGACTCTAAACGAGTCAATTAACTGACACAAATAATAAAGAAAATGGTTAATGATTCTAAACGAATCAATTAACTGACACAAAAGACAAAGAAAATAGTAAATTAATCTAACGAGTCAATTAACTGACACAAATAATAAAGAAAATGGTTAATGATTCTAAACGAATCAATTAACTGACACAAAAGACAAAGAAAATAGTAAATGACTCTTAACGAGTCAATTAACTGACACAAATAACAAAGAAAATGGTTAATGATTCTAAACGAATCAATTAACTGACACAAATAACAAAGAAAATAGTTAATGACTCTAGATGAGTCAATTGACTGACACAAAAGACAAAGAAAGTGGTTAATGACTCTAAACGAGTCAATTGACTGACACAAAAGACAAAGAAAATAGTTGATGACTCTAAACGAGTCAATTAATTGACACAAAAGACAAAGAAAATAGTTGATGACTCTAAACGAGTCAATTAACTGACACAAAAGACAAAGAAAATAGTAAATGACTCTAAACGAGTCAATTAACTGAAACAAATAATAAAGAAAATGGTTAATGATTCTAAACGAATTAATTAACCGACACAAATAACAAAGAAATTGGTTAATGACTCCAACGAATCAATTAACCGACACAAATAATTCGTATGACACGAACGTGTCAATACGAAAACACACAAAAATAGATTAATGACTCTTGTGTCAGTTAATTGACTCGTTTAGAGTCATTTACTATTTTCTTTGTCTTTTGTGTCAGTTAATTGACTCATCTAGAGTCATTAACTATTTTGTTTGTCTTTTGTGTCAGTTAATTGACTCGTTTAGAGTCATCAACTATTTTCTTTGTTATTTGTGATGGTTAATTGATTCGTTTAGAATCATTAACTATTTTCTTTATTATTTGTGTCAGTTAATTGAATCGTTTAGAGTCATTTACTATTTTCTTTGTCTTTTGTGTCAGTTAATTGACTCGTTTAGAGTCATTTACTATTTTCTTTGTCTTTTGTGTTAGTTAATAAACTCGTTGTTGTCATTAATTGATTTCAATTGATTTAGGGTACGATTAGTTGACACCTTGGTGTCATTTTTGACACGTGTTGTGTCATTTTTGACACGTTTAGTGTCATTAACTAACCCTATCTTTTGATCTCTGAAAGCTTGGCCCCTAATCCCGGAGTAGGAGGAAAGCAGAAGAAGAAGAAGAAGTTGACAGAGGGACAGAAGAGGCGCCGCAACCGGTATAACTACGAAAAGGAACGGAGGAAACGAGAGGCTGCAGCAGCCGCGGCGTTAACTGCGACCATCTCTGACACCCCCGAAAGGTCGGTGGTGTTTACGTCCGCCGATCTTCCACTCAGACCCCTCGCTACTGTCCGCCCGTCCACCGATCTTCCAATGAGACCCCTCGTTACTGTCGGCCCGTCCGTCAACCTGCCAACTTTACCTGCCGATTTATCCACCACACCTGATCCACCTCAGCCTGCCAAGGAAAACAGGAATCCGAACAGTCAAAAGGTATCCTGCAACCACTGCCGTTCGGCTAATCATTTCCCTAGTGAGGAGGACAGAGCCCGTAAGTTTGTCCAAAGGAGAAGAGAAAGGGAGCTTGAACAGGTCTCACGGCAAAGGGCAATAGAGGAAAAAAGGGCCAGAGAGGCAAAAGAAAGAGAAGAGAAAGAAAGAAAGAGAAGAGAAAGCAGAAGAGAAGAGAAAGACTCAAAGGAGAGAAGAGAGAGAGGAAGAAAGGAAAGAGCTGAAAGGAAGAAAGAAAACCTTCATGGGAAGGTGAAATTTATGCTGCCAATAAGAAAAGAAAAGGAGGAAACCATTGCCGAGAGAGAAGAAAGAAGAGCCAAGGAAAGGTGCGAAAGACTAAAGATTGCAGAGGCAGCAAAGAAGAAGCAAGAAGAAGAAGAAGAGATAGAAAGGATGCAGATGGAGATATATTTTGTTGATTAATATACTGCCTGTGTTTTTTCAGTTGATCTCAAGTTTTAAAAAGATCTCATTATCTCAAATGACACGTAAACAACAAGACGTGCTGACGGCCCTAGCAAATAGGCTTCTTGCTGCGCCAGCCGCCGCCGTGCCCGTTGTTGACGCCCCAGCCCCGGCCGCGATCATCCGGACCACGCTAGACTTCGACATTAGATACGCAGGATCGGATAATGAATCGCTGCAGGATGGTTACAGCTGATTAATCGTAAAGCCTTAGCAGAAGGTTGGCAAGACGCAGATAAAAGGAGAGCAGCCATAAGCTCTTTATTCGGCAAGGATCTCACCTGGCACGAGGAGATTGGTATAAATCTACCTCAGTGGGACGATTGGATAGGGAGCTTGCGCGGAACCTTCGAAATCCAATTAACCGAAAGCCAGTGGCAAAAACTGGTAGAAGAGAGAAAACAGCTGCCGAATGAAACTGGTTCCGCATATGTTCTTGACAAAGTCAAACTATGCCGACGAAGGGCCATTCCTATTAACGATGCGGAACTGACCCCTTATCTCATTCGCGGATTATATCGTCCAGAAATACGCTCGGTCCTGATGGGAAATCCGCCTGCAACAGTCAACGACTTTCTTGTCGAATTACGCCGGCTAGAGGCGATCACCGTATCCCCGACGGATGCAGCAGGAGCCATAACTGGAACTACTTCTCTTCCTCCTCCAAACACCAACGATAATCGCTCGCTAACGCAGGTGATAGAAGCCCTGGCCAATCAGGTAGCCTTTCTAACCCGAGCCACCAATCAAACCACTTCACCAGGGCCAGTGAAACCAGCACCAAAACAAGTGACGTTCGAACGTCGATCACCGGGATCAAAAAACGAGATTCAATGCCACAATTGTAATGTATTTGGCCATTTTGCACGAGATTGTCCGCTACCAAACGCTCGTTTCCCTAAGCCAGCTGTGAATTCGGAAAACGGGCAAGCCGCCCCGTCGAGGCAGGAGCGGCAATAAATGAACAAAAAGCCCTCAAACCCACCAACTTTGCGTTGATCGAAGTCCACATCGCCAGGGTGGGGCCCGTGAAAGCTATGGTCGACACTGGGGCCATGTTTAGCGTAATAGAGAAGAAGATGATCCAACATTTATCAAAAGAAGAGTTTCTAGTAGGCGGAACTCTATTGAGCTTCAATAAAGAACGCGTCCCAATAGTGGGAGAGATTCCGCTAACGGTCAGATTCAAAGACCGAGTGGTGGATTTGCAAAAAGTAAGGGTAGTAGAGCAGGCGTTGTTTCCCTTGATCTTAGGAGTCGATTGGATGGGAAAAAGCAACGTCGGCGTGAGGCCGAGCCTCCGGGATTGGTGTCAAATGGAAGCCATTATCTTTCCTGAGACAACTACCAACAACACGGACGAAAAACTCAAGAAAGAAAAAACGGACGATGGCAATGGAATGCTGGCAGGAATCTCTCTTTCGCCTGCAATGCCTCCAACACGAGCCAAAAGATATGTGATGGAGCCATGCGTCATACCGGCCAAAACGATGAAATTTGTACACGTAAGCATCGAAGAAACTACTAGCGAGACAATGATGGTAGAAAGGGCTCACTCGGCCTTTCCCAACAAAGAATGGATAGTCCGGCACTGTCTAGTAAGTGTGGAGGGCAAACATGTTCGCGTACCAGTAACCAACTTGTCCAACGAACCCCTGATGCTCAAAAAGGGTCAAAAATTAACCCGGATCAACCCATGGGGCGTCGACGAAGAAACGGAGAACAAGGACGAGGTGTGCGGGACATTAGGAGAAGAAAATACGTATCTTCCAGATGAAATAAAGGAGAAAATGACAAATCAAGCAAAAATTACGACGGAACGGAAAATCGCTCTTCATGAAATGCTCGATAAGTACGCCGGTTGCTTCTCCAATGAAGGAAAGATTGGAGTGGACGCCGGGAACGCACATCGCATCGACACAGGAGACGCGCGCCCCGTAAGCGCACGACCCCGGCGAATCTCCATGTACGAGCGACAAATAATAACCGAGCAAGTAAGAAGCATGCTATCTAAGGGGATCATCGAACCATCCAACAGCCCATGGAGCGCCAACGTAGTGCTAATCAAGAAAAAGGACGGTAATCTACGGTTTTGTGTGGATTATAGACCGTTGAATGCAGTCACTAAGAAAGACGTATATCCAATGCCCGACCCGACGACCTTATCCAAAAGGTAGCCGGGGCGGCGATCTTTAGTTCTATGGACATAAAGAACGCATTCTGGCAGGTTCCGGTACACCCTGAAGTTCGGGAGAAAACGGCATTTGTCACTACAGATGGCCTCTACCAGTTCAAATATCTTCCCTTCGGGCTCTGCAATTCTCCTGCAACATTCGTCAGAATAATCGACCATGCGCTACTTAATCTGAAATGGACACACTGTCTAGCATATATAGACGACATCCTAGTGTTCGGATCCAATTTTAAGGAACACCAAATGCGGCTAGAAGCGGTCCTCACTGCCTTCCAGAACTCCAAAATAACGCTCAATGTAGAGAAATGCAGCTTTTGCGTCCCGCCCCGACGACTTTAGATTTTTCACAAAGTGACCCCCTGCCTGAAGAAAATCAATTAATCTCGGCTAAAAACGCACTCAATTGCTCTGCATAATGGCTACCCCTATGACTTCAAATCCCAAACTTGACTTCCAGGGCATTCATGCAAAATTCAGTTTAGCATTTGTCACTGGACCATTGACTACGCAGATTTTCGTAATCTGTTCAAATTCACAGGATTTGACCCTGAGGTGATTGCCAATGAGTTCAATAGACTTGGTGACACCACTGCCTTGGCTGATCTTGCTGCTCTAATTGTCATTGGTACAGAACGTGGCAACAATATCCACAAAATGCAGAGATCTATGAGCGAGGAAGGAAAACAGAAGCTACAAGGCCTGATAAACAAGTATCACCTCGTCCCTTCTGTTGGCAACAACAAAGCAAAAGCTATGACATTGTCAAGGATTGCACTTTGCTTTCCCTGGGTGTCTTGTGCTTATGCTGCCATATCGGAGTCTCCTGTAGTCCCTCTGAGTGTCATGAAGCAATACGTTGACAACTATCCCGGGTTTATGCTGCATCCATCATTTGCATCTTGCGTACCAACTGACCTGGATCAAGTAACAACAGACACAATATTCAGTGCATTCGCTCTCTGCCAAGTTCGATTTGCAGAAATTATTAATAGATCTGCAAAAAGAGGTCTTAAAAAGCCGTCTGACTACCATGAGCAAGTAACTTCTTTCGCCAGGGTGTCATTCCACAAGGCTTACATCCCAAATGACATCAGGGACCAGCTTATGAAGCTATGGAAGTTATATGACGAGAATCGTATGGTCTCAGCTGCTGTAATAGTAGCAGCAGATAGATACTCCAGAGATAGAGGAGATGGTCCACCGCCAACGCTTAGAGAACGCAGGAGAAAGAGGACCGCCGAGGATGATGACGATACTCTGCCAGGAGATGATACTCCAGTGCCCAGTGCATCTTCAACTCCTGCTCCGAAGAGAAAAGCCTTAGATTGAAGGTCAGGGGAGTCCAGGAGGAGCTCGGAAGTAATGACTAGGACAATGTTAAGAAGCACAAAACAAAACTGTTCTAAAGTAACGAATTTGTATTGCAACTCTACACTTGAGTCTACAAAACAAGATCTCCTAGACCGTAGCTCTAGCTCAAACGGTTCTCTAACAGCAACTGCCGCCAAAAATGAGTGAGGGCGCTATTTATGGGGATACAATGGGGGGCGTGGCTTAATGGGAATAATTTCGGCGCTGAGTGCATGCCCGCGCATTCTAGCGGTTGAAATAACAACTACATAATGACATATTATAACACTCGACCATCCTGACAATTTCAAGGCTCCTGCCTTGACGGATCAATTTCATTGTACATATATTTCAAAAATTAAGGCCCTTAAACGCAATGAATACTTTTATAAATTAATTTATATCTTGTAGTCGCCAAGCAGGTGGGTATGTTCGTCTTCCGGCTCGGGTTACGGTTCCCTCGGGTCGTGGCGTGGGTCGGGCGGGTTGGACGTCCGGGTTTCCCCTGTTTTCATTCCCATTGTCCCCCGGTTCGTTCAGATTTTGAGCGGATTTTGACGGTTCATGTTCTTCTTCAGTATGTTCATTCTCTGTGTCGCTTTCCGAGTCCTCAGGACGCCATTCTGTTTCATTAGGGGCCCGAAACGGCCTTTGATGTGTTTAATCTGGATTTGAAATTCTTGTAGCGCTAAGATCCAGCGGGCGTATTTCCCGTCTATGTCCTTCTTTGAATAAAGCCATTTCAATGCCGAGTTATCTGTAAAGACGGTGAAGTTTCTCCCATACACGTAGGGTTTTAACTTATCCAAGGCCCATACTAGATCGAGGCACTCTAGGGCATTACTATGGTAATTCATTTCTGCTTTAGAGGTCCTTCTACTGATGAAGATTATCGGCCGTTCGACCTTTTCTTTTACGCGATTTAGGACTGCCCCTAGACCAAATTTACTGGCGTCGGTTTTTAAGACCAAATCGCCATCATCATCGTCGTGGGCCTGGGTCGGTGCTTTATCTATTTTCCAGTTGATCTCAAGTTTAAAAAAGTTCTCATTATCTCAAATGACACGTCTCGTTTCTTAACTCAGTTACAGTGTACCTTATCTTGTGCCTTAATAAACCAGTTTCTGCATTTAATGGACGTATTTAGTGTCTTAATAGCTTCATTTAAGTCTATAATTGACACATTTAGTGTCTTACAGCTCAGCGTCGGTTCTTAATTGACACATTTAGTGTCTTACAGTTCAGGGCCACTCCCTAATCGACACATTGGTGTCTCAGGGTATCCAAAAAAACAGGGGCTAGGAAAAACTGATGTCCTCACGATCAAGCTGTGGCTGTAAAGTAACCTCCTGTAAAGGGTGCGTATGCACACAAAACCAGAGACAGTGCAACAAACGTTGTAAGTGTAATCCAAATCGGTGCGAAAATCTACCAGTAATAAGCCATAATAATCAAAATACCGCAATTGATCAAGACGCGTTAACGGCGGCATTGGCCCATTTAATGGCTAATCAACAACTGCAGCAACATCAGTTCTAAATTCAACAACAACAGATGCAACAACAACAAGACGTGCTGATGGCCCTAGCAAATAGGCTTCTTGCGGCGCCAGCCGCCGCCGTGCCCGTTGTTGCCTCCCCAGCCCCGGCCGCGATCATCCGGACCACGCTAGACTCCGACATTAGATACGCTGGATCGGATAATGAATCGCTTCAAGGATGGTTACAGCTGATAAATCGTAAAGCCTTAGCAGAAGGTTGGCAAGACGCAGATAAAAGGAGAGCAGCCATAAGCTCTTTATTCGGCAAGGCTCTCACCTGGCACGAGGAGATTGGCATTAATCTACCTCAGTGGGACGATTGGATAGGGAGCTTGCGTGGAACCTTCGAAATCCAATTAACCGAATGCCAGTGGCAAAAACTGGTAGAAGAGAGAAAACAGCGGCCGAATGAAACCGGTTCCGCATATGTTCTTGACAAAGTCAAACTATCCCGACAAAGGGCCATTCCTATTAACGATGCGGAACTGACCCCTTATCTCATTCGCGGATTATATCGTCCAGAAATACGCTCGGTCCTGATGGGAAATCCGCCTGCAACAGTCAACGACTTTCTTGTCGAATTACGCCGGCTAGAGGCGATCACCGTATCCCCGACGGATGCAGCAGGAGCCATAACTGGAACTACTTCTCTTTCTCCTCCAAACACCAACGATAATCGCTCGCTAACACAGGTGATAGAAGCCCTGGCCAATCAGGTAGGCTTTCTAACCCGAGCCACCAATCAAACCACTTCACCAGGGCCAGTGAAACCAGCACCAAAACAAGTGACGTTCGAACGTCGATCACCGGGATCAAAAAACGAGATTCAATGCTACAATTGTAATGTATTTGGCCATTTTGCACGAGATTGTCCGCTACCAAACGCTCGTTTCCCTAAGCCAGCTGTGAATTCGGAAAACGGGCAAGCCGCCCCGTCGAGGCAGGAGCGGCAATAAATGAACAAAAAGCCCTCAAACCCACCAACCTTGCGTTGATCGAAGTCCACATCGCCAGGGTGGTGCCCGTGAAAGCTATGGTCGACACTGGGGCCAAGTTTAACGTAATAGAGAAGAAGATGATCCAACATTTATTAAAAGAAGAGTTTCTAGTAGGCGGAACTCTATTGAGCTTCAATAAAGAACGCGTCCCAATAGTGGGAGAGATTCCGCTAACGGTCAGATTCAAAGACCAAGTGGTGGATTTGCAAAAAGTAAGGGTAGTAGAGCAGGCGTTGTTTCCCTTGATCTTAGGAGTCGATTGGATGGGAAAAAGCAACGTCGGCGTGAGGCCGAGCCTCCGGGATCGGTGTCAAATGGAAGCCATTATCTTTCCTGAGACAACTACCAACAACACGGACGAAAAACTCAAGAAAGAAAAAACGGACGATGGCAATGGAATGCTGGCAGCAATCACTCTTTCGCCTGCAATGCCTCCTACACGAGCCAAACGATATGTGATGGAGCCATGCGTCATCCCGGCCAAAACGATGAAATTTGTATACGTAAGCATCGAAGATACTACTAGCGAGACAATGATGGTAGAAAGGGCTCACTCGGCCTTTCCCAACAAAGAATGGATAGTCCCGCACTGTCTAGTAAGTGTGGAGGGCAAACATGTTCGCGTACCAGTAACCAACTTGTCCAACGAACCCCTGATGCTCAAAAAAGGGTAAAAAATTAACCCGGATCAACCCATGGGGCGTCGACGAAGAAACGGAGAACAAGGACGAGGTGTGCGGGACATTAGGAGAAGAAATTACGTATCTGCCAGATGAAATAAAGGAGAAAATGACAAATCAAGCAAAAATTACGACGGAACAGAAAATCGTTCTTCATAAAATGCTCGATAAGTACGCCGGTTGCTTCTCCAATGAAGGAAAGATCGGAGTGGACGCCGGGAACGCACATCGCATCGACACAGGAGACGCGCGCCCCGTAAGCGCACGACCCTGGCGAATCTCCATGTACGAGCGACAAATAATAACCGAGCAAGTAAGAAGCATGCTATCTAAGGGGATCATCGAACCATCCAACAGCCCATGGAGCGCCAACGTAGTGCTAATCAAGAAAAAGGACGGTAATCTACGGTTTTGTGTGGATTATAGACCGTTGAATGCAGTCACTAAGAAAGACGTATATCCAATGCCCCGACCCGACGACCTTATCCAAAAGGTAGCCGGGTCGGCGATCTTTAGTTCTATGGACATAAAGAACGCATTCTGGCAGGTTCCGGTACACCCCGAAGATCGGGAGAAAACGGCATTTGTCACTACAGATGGCCTCTACCAGTTCAAATATCTTCCCTTCGGGCTCTGCAATTCTCCTGCAACATTCGTCAGAATAATCGACCATGCGCTACTTAATCTGAAATGGACACACTGTCTAGCATATATAGACGACATCCTAGTGTTCGGATCCAATTTTAAGGAACACCAAATGAGGCTAGAAGCGGTCCTCACTGCCTTCCAGAACTCCAACATAACGCTCAATGTAGAGAAATGCAGCTTTTGCGTCCCGCACGTGAAATTTTTGGGTCACCTAGTAGACGGCGAAGGACTCTGACCAGACCCACAGAAAATTGCAGCCATAAACAATTTCCCGTTGGAACTTTAACATAAACGAGTTTCCCGCCAACAGTTACGCCCGTGGATGTCTCATCCTTGAAAAGCTTTCTCGGAGGCATTGGATATACGTCTTTCTTAGTGACTGCATTCAACGGTCTATAATCCACACAAAACCGTAGATTACCGTCCTTTTTCTTGATTAGCACTACGTTGGCGCTCCATGGGCTGTTGGATGGTTCGATGATCCCCTTAGATAGCATGCTTCTTACTTGCTCGGTTATTATTGGTCGCTCGTACATGGAGATTCGCCAGGGTCGTGCGCTTACGGGGCGCGCGTCTCCTGTGTCGATGCGATGAGCGTTCCCGGCGTCCACTCCGATCTTTCCTTCATTGGAGAAGCAACCGGCGTACTTATCGAGCATTCTATGAAGAGCGATTTTCTGTTCCGTCGTAATTTTTGCTTGATTTGTCATTTTCTCCTTTATTTCATCTGGCAGATACGTATAAGCTCCGCCTACTTATAAGCTCCTCCTCCTATTCCGCCTACTAGAAACGTTCTTTTAATAAATGTTGGATCATCTTCTTCTCTATTACGCTAAACATGGCCCCAGTGTCGACCATAGCTTTCACGGGCCTTACCCTGGCGATGTGGATTTCGATCAACGCAAGGTTGGTGGGTTTGAGGGCTTTTTGTTCATTTATTGCCGCTCCTGCCTCGACGGGGCGGCTTGCCCGTTTTCTGATTTCGCAGCTGGCTTAGGGAAACGAGCGTTTGGTAGCGGACAATCTCGTGCAAAATGGCCAAATTCATTACAATTGTAGCATTGAATCTCGTTTTTTGATCCCGGTGATCGACGTTCGAACGTCACTTGTTTTGGTGCTGGTTTCACTGGCCCTGGTGAAGTGGTTTGATTGGTATGATAACAACTACATAATGACATATTATAACACTAATGTTTGCAGGGTAAGGGTATGTACGGCACTGTCATGTTGAGCTTTCCGCGGTTTGGATAAGCTGAAGGTGACCTTATTGCCGAAAAAGGTGATTGGTTGTCGGGCGATTCACGCAATTTAAGAAACCCGTAATAAAGTAGTCAGTGCGAGGAGAATGACGAGGTTATGTGAGATTTGGGACACATTCAAATTTTCATTATCTGGGATAGTTTTAAGATAACCTAATACTATTTCTACGTTCCATGTCGATTGATATTTTGGTTTTTGGGGGTTCAGATTAAAGATACCGTCCATCAGTTTGGTGACAAGGGGGTGTTTTCCTATTTGGATTCCATCTACGGTAGCAAGAGTGGTTGACAACATCGGTCTTGCCACGTTAATCGTGCTGTATGCTTTCCCGTTTGACGCCAAAAAGGCCAAAAATTCTAGAACATTGATTAAAGAGCTTGACATGGGATTAATATTGAATCGAATACACCAATTACTCCAAGCGACCCAGGAGGATTGGTATGCAGACTGTGAAGAGGAACGGAGTCCTCCCAAGAAAAGTCGGACCACTTCGTTCGAAAAACCTTGGCGCTGGTAGCCGTCCCGGATAATCTCCAGGCGGCTAGCCAGATTGATTTGGCCGCTACTAGAGGGTGTGGTAGTCTATGAGCTGATTGGAGGAGATTCTGGGATTGTGGTAGGACTAGTGGCACATCGCATGTCAATTCTAGTAGGAGGGGGTACCATGGCTGGCTCGGCCAGATTGGGCAAACGAATACGATCGACGTTACTCTGTTTCCTGACGGATCTTGTATAAACAATCCATGATGAGCAAGAATGGGGGGAATGCGTAGCCCTGAAGGTTTGACCAGTTCGACGCTAGAGCATTCACCCGTTAAGCGTTCGGTTGGGGAATCCAGCTGATAAACCTGTCCAGCTGGGCATTCCATGCCGATGCAAATAAGTCTGTTGTCATCGGCCACCTCTTCGTTATCGCTAGAAATAATTCCGGTGACAATTTCTAGTCGCTGGCGTCCGCTTTCCCTCTGGATTCTTGGTCTGCAATTATATTGAGGTAACCCGGCAGATAAATAGCATGCAAAACTATCGATCGTGACTCGCACCAATTAGCTATGTTAATAGCGATTTTGTTAAGTCTATGTGATCTGGAGCCCCCTTTTTTATTTACATACGCCACGGCTGTAGCGTTATCCAAGTATAAAAAGATCGAAATGGTAGTAGCTTGAGGGGCAAATGATTTGAGGCAGTTAAAAGCCGCGATTAATTCTAGTTCGTTTATGTGTCTATTCTGGTCATTTGCGTCCCATGCCCCTCTTGTTGTGACACCGTTGCAATGGCCACCCCATCCCGAAAGGCATGCGTCTGAATAAATAATTAAATCTGGATCTGCGATTGTTAACGGTTTCCCGTTGACTGCTTTCAAATTTTGGACCCACCATCTTAAATCACGCACTGCTTCCTGAGATAGGGTTATTTTTCGTTCCAAGTTAGAATTGAATTTGGTATTAGCAATATACTGGCTTTGAATACTACGATAATGTGCCTGGGCGAACTTTAAAGCGGAAGTGGCCCAAGAAAATTTGCCCAAAATTCGTGCTATTTCATACAAAGAAATATGATTTTTGTCGATGGCTAAATTACAAAAATCAATAATAGAATCTACTTTCGTATCCGGAAGGGACACCGATAGATTCATAGAATTCACAATCAATCCAAGAAATTCTATGGATTGGCTCGGAGTTGCTATAGATTTCGTTTGGTGTACGATAAACCCTAGTTCTTCCAAAAGCCCCTTGGCGATATTGAAATATTGTTCCGCCTGTTCTTTTGAAGAGCTAATGATAAGTATATCATCGAGGTAAAAAATTAATTTAATTCCATTTCTACGAAGGAAAGCAAAGACTGGTTTCAATATCTTTGTAAAGCCCCAAGGTGCTGACGATAACCCAAAGGGTAGGCAAGTAAATTCGTACACCCTTCCTTTCCATTCAAATTGGAGAAAACGACAATTGGAGGGGAGGATGGGCACCGTTAAATAAGCGTCCTGAAGGTCGATTTTTACCATCCAATCCCCTTTTTTAAGCAAGTGTTTTAGCATGGCCGTTTTTTCATTTTAAAATGGCGATACAGAGTATTTATGTTCAAAGGTTTTAGATTTACTACGGGCCTGAATCCTCCAGATTTTTTGGGAATGACAAGGAGCGAACTAACATAATCGATTGTTGTTGAAAGCCTGATAGAATTTTTTTCCAGAAGAACCTTTACTTCTTGATCGCATAGATTCTCTTGCGTTTTACCTAATGTTAGGGATTTTTGTGGTTTAAATTTACGTGGGGGGAACTGAATTCGACTTTAAACCCGTTCGTGACCGCTTCCAAAACCCACGGGTCTTTTGTAACTTGTGTCCAACATGACGAGAAATGACTTAATCTACCGCCTACTGGAATATTTAGAGTGGGAGGCGAAGCAAATTCCGGTACATACCTGCAATTGTTGAATCCGCTGCGGCCACCTCCACGATGACTGAAAGGTTGGTGGTGGTTGGAAAATTGGAAGCCTCCGCGCCCGTTCTGCTGTTGAATTCCGCTAAATCGGTTGGTTTGGTTGCCTCCGGTACCGTGGAATCCTCTACCTTCTCTGCCACCACTGCTGGGGCGAATGTTTGGCCCGCCATTGCGGCCGTTAGGAATAGCCGCTAGAACGGCGTCAGCTTTGGCCGTTTTCAACAACGCCTTAAGAAAAGTGTCTCCAAAGAGCATTTCAAATTCTTTTTCATCGAAATTCTTCTCCCGTTTCTGCATCGCCACAAAGGTTGGATTTGTTTGTTTTAGCAAATTGTTTCGTCGAAAGTCAGTGCAGGCAAAAAAGGCATAAGCCCATTGTTTAATTGCGACTTTAGCTGCGTCCCGTGCTGTCTCTTCTTGTGCCGTTTCCCAGATGAATAACATCGGTCTTACAATATCCAAAATCTTAAATTGCATAGCTCTCATTTCGCTCTCCTTGTTGTCTATCTTTTCCTTCGTGGCCACCGAATTTTTCAATTCTTTTAGGTGGCGATAAACAGAATCATCCATTTCGGGGTTAAGGAATTCGAACGAAAAAGAAAATTTTGGTTGAAAACGCTCTCTTAGCTTCTTAGCCTTGGATTTCGCGAAAGATTTTGAGAACCACTTTCTGATCTTTTTAGATGATGTACTAGACACTCTAAACTCAGTTACTTCTAGATCTAATTTTGGTCGTTTAGGCTCTTTAGGCTCACCTGGAATTTCGTCTTGGCCGTCGTTATCGGGCACATCCTCTACCTCGTGTTGCGGGTCTGCTGGGAGATGTAGTTCTCCTTCTTCTTGATCTTCCATGGCACGCTTTCGAGAAAATTTCTCGCGTTTTCGAGAAGATTTGTCTATACTCTCCTTGGAATCACTATTAGAATCTGAAACTGTACCTGACGCACTGGTACTTCTAGGCATCGAAGAAATAACCTGTGCGACTGTCTCGTGTAAAGAGCAAAAAAGGTCTGAAGTGAGCAGATAGAAAGGGGCGTATTTCGCTTCATGTAATGCTGTAAAGAGCTGCTAGATGGCAATGAATTGGGTCCACACATTCAAGGACGAGCAGAATTTAAATTTGCATGCAATTAATAAAAGCTTATGTTATTTTAAGGTGTCAAGCTCAACTAGTGGAGAACAAGGCATAAATGTCACTATGCTAGCATTTGTTAACGCAGCTGGTGATGCTTTTCCAGGAGTTTTCATATACCCAAGAAAGAAAGTAAACCTTGACAAAATGGTTGACCTGCCCCAAGGATTCCTGCCATTGGCACACCAAAGTGGCTGGATGAATGATGATCTGTTTTTAATATCTCTGCAAAATTTCAAGAAACAAGTCAACTGTTCACCGGATGATCCAATTCTATTAATATTGGATAATCCATAAGCCATATATCGTATCCTGTTGTAGATTATTGCAAGAGTAATGGAATAATTCTGTTCACTTTGCCGCCACACACATCACACGTATTGCAACCAATCGACAAGGGATTGTTTGGTCCCATGAAAAAAGACCTTAAAAAGGAACATCGTGAGTGGATGAGACTTTACCCTGGACAGAGAATTTGAATTTATGATGTCCCAAAATCATTTTCTGCTTGCGGTATATATCCTTTCAATAGACACGTAATTCCAGAAAATATGTTCGTCCCTTCATCAGTTACAGATCTACCTGCAGGTAACTAAAATCAAATTACTTTGTTCCTCAAATGTCAATAATTAACGAATTTTAACTCTTTGCAGTGCCAACCGTAGCCGCAACAGCACCATTAACAGAAAGTCAGCCAACAGATGTTAATCCCGAGTCAGTTTACGATCATAATCTTCATTATTTGAGTAAAACTTTTGCGTTAATAACATTTTATACGAAACCTCAACTTGAAATCCTACATTTTTTCCTTGCAGGTAATTTACCCATTGAAATTAACGCATCTCATTTGTCAGTGTGCCAGGCACCATTGAATATTGTGTCCAAATTTGTTTCGGACGTTAATTGTTCTACTGGCAATGTTACAGTGACTTCATTTCAAACACCTCCTACGATTCCTTCGCCATCCAATGAAGGCCTTGCTCAATCTGTGAATCAAGATCACGTAAGATGTAACGAACGAAATCCTTCGACTTCAAATTATGTTCAGCGTCCATGTTTTACCAAAGATAAAATTTCATGTCAGCAATTAGCTACTCCTTCGACTTCCAATGGAGTACCTGGTACACATTTAACACCAGAGGAAGTTGTACCTCACCCAAGGGTAGCTCAAACTGGACCGAGACTTTCAAGCAAAAGGAATAGAGGGGCTTCTCGTGTCTTGACTCATTCCCCAGAGATTGAAAAACTGAAAGCCATCTTTGATTTAAAAGTATTGAAAGAAACAAACCGGCTATTGAAGGAATCAATTATGTGTCCAAAGAAAATGCAGACAAAAGTAAGAAATTATTTATGTAATTTTTCATTTCAATGCTTAACTTAAGCGTTTATTGTATTTACTTTATGAGCAGGATTCAGGTGGAAAGGCAGCAGCGAAATTAAGACTTTCTGAAACTAAATCACAATTAGCTGCCAAGAAAACTAGGAATACAGTAAAGAAAACAAATGTGACGCGTTCGAAAACTAATGAGGAAAATAATTCTCCCGTGGACGATGACTATGTCCCTCATAATCGCGTTCCCACTACTTCTAAAAACCAAGCAACAATGAAACTTCGTTCAGTCAACCGCCAGCTCTTTTAAGATTTTGCTTTTTAATTAATTTTTTTAGTCTTAATGGCTCTGCAACGTTTTAACTCACTAATACCAATAGTTTTTGTTTGTATCGTACTCGTTTTCCTAATGATCAAGATAAAAAATCCAGTCAATTGTAAACATTGAACTTCATTACAATAAAAATGTATCAAGAACATCGTTGTTTGTGTTTCCTGTTTTTATTACAGCCAGAAATGAAATTATATGCCAGCCAGAAATGAAAAATAATGACTAAAACAAAGGCTATTCGATATATGAACCAGATGTCTGAATAATTTTCTCAAGTTTACAAGGAATTGTTTTAATGAGTTCAGTGACGAATTCCTCAGTGCACACATTATTCCAACTTAATGAAATCTGTTCCCAAAGATTGTTTTGATTGAAAACCTTCACGTTACCCCTACTGAAATTGTTCATCATCTTAAACCAAACATCCTCAACGGGCATGATATTCCCAAAGTATTTGGGCCAATCAAGAAAAGTCATTTTTTCTTTATTGCCTTTTGCAAACTCAATAACTGCTTTACTGCGATGACCTGGAAACCTAATTACAAGATAATTGAAATAAATTTAACATCATATAAATATATTGTACTATTGCTGTTACCAATCATGAACAAGTCCAATTGGTTGTGATTGATCTTTATCGCTCAAAGGTAAAATATGTTTTTGTAGGATCTCCTTATATGTTGCTGAGTTGAACTTTTCGTTGACTCGCAACAAAAGAGCCTTTGGATGCGATGATGAAACACAGCCCCAAACTAATACAGTGTTATGTACTTCTCTTTCTGAACCAAAGTATAATGATATCTTGCCTTGATCATTATAGCTGCAAGTATAGGTAACATATTAATGAAATGACAGTAAAAAAATATCTTTGGCACTTCAAACAAAATATATCACCTAATAGTATAGTCATTCTAGCCAAAAAAGGGGGGTGTACCTCAAACAATTAGTAATGAGAAGTTTTATTAATGAGCACTATTTCGACATACTTTTTAAGTAAGTGTGTAAAAAAATTCAAAAATCGTACGTAGGGATCACATATAAATTTTCAATTAAAAATTAGAAAATAAGAAATGGGGGTGTAATTTTAAATTTTTTTTTGTTTTTATTACATGTAATCAAACTGTATGTGTTAATAAACGTGTGTTTCTAATTTAAATGTTTTTTGTGTAGATTTACTATTTTTTTTTTAATTTTAAAGTTACTGAAATTGGTTTCCGCGTCGAAATTTTTTCGCCGTGTTTAACACGGCGCTTATGGCGCTACGCGTCTTGTTAAAATTGATGCTACATAAAAACTAAATAACCTAAAAATCCCCAAATAGTCTAGTTTTGTAGCCAATATAACCTAGTTTATTTTGTATTAATTATATCTTATGAATATAACACAGTAAAAAAGTTATAACCATTACAAAAAAACTCCCCTTTTTAGGTTTTTCCAAATTCCGCAAAATTCAAGTTGCTTTTACAACACACCCGCTAGGGTGACATTTCCGGGGGGGCGCTGCAACTTTTACTCGACTACAACTATACAATTGAAACCTATTGTTATTGTTGAAAAGATTATCCAAAATGAAACACTAAGAAATACATCAGTGGTGATACTGTGCTAGCAGACACATTTTGATATCAATAACAATAGGTTTCAATTGTATAGTTGTAGTCAAAAAAGTTTAAACAACTTAATGTTGTGGAATTTGGAAAAACCTAAAAAAGGGGGAGTTTTTTTGTAATGGTTATAACTTTTTTACTGTGTTATATTCATAAGATATAATTAATACAAAATAAACTAGGTTATATTGGCTACAAAACTAGACTATTTGGGGATTTTTAGGTTATTTAGTTTTTATGTAGCATCAATTTTAACAAGACGCGTAGCGCCATAAGCGCCGTGTTAAACATGGCGAAAAAATTTCGACGCGGAAACCAATTTCAGTAACTTTAAAATTAAAAAAAAAATAGTAAATCTACACAAAAAACATTTATATTAGAAACACACGTTTATTAACACATACAGTTTGATTACATGTAATAAAAACAAAAAAAAATTTAAAATTACACCCCCATTTCTTATTTTCTAATTTTTAATTGAAAATTTATATGTGATCCCTACGTACGATTTTTGAATTTTTTTACACACTTACTTAAAAAGTATGTCGAAATAGTGCTCATTAATAAAACTTCTCATTACTAATTTTTGAGGTACAAAAGCTAAAATGACTATACTATAAAGCGTTGGGTATCTCCGTAGGCAACATCACCAACGTAATTTTTTATATGTCTTAAACAATGGATAGCCCCATTTGCCCTAGTTTTTTTCATTTCTTCGGTTATTTGTGGCCGAAACATTTTTTGATTTACGGATTCACAATTTCGATTGTCAGACAGAATTAGTTTTTCAAAGTAGTTTTAGTTTTTTGCTTAGAAATCGATATATCTATACTGTCACTATAAATTGATTTAAAAATTAACTCCTCTCCTATAGGCGGAGAATGGAAATGGACCTCGTCCCAAACAACCCCAGTCTCGATGTCCCAAATTGCCCCGCAAAAACCACTTGACTCGTTTTACTTATTACACCTAAACGATAACAGCTACACAAAAAAAAAAATCTAAACACATAAACAAGGAGAATGAATTTCTTTTTCAATGTTTGTTTTGGTTTTTTTATAACGTATTTAGAAAGTACCCTTTTTTTGTTTTTTTAAATGGGAGGGATTTCACTCAAAATGGAATAAACTAGATTTTTCCCTACATCTCCTAAACAAATTATAAGATTTTAATAATTTTTTTTGTCAACGTGTGTAACAACATTTCACATGTTTGGCTAAAAAATTAATATTTTCAAAAAATGGGAACATGCCAAAAACGGCGATGTCCCACCTAACCCCTGTCCCAAATAGCCCCGGTCTCCCCTACTTGGCGTAACTGAGGTTTGAACACTGAGTAACTGAGATTCATGTAGTAATAAATGGCTTCCTACCGGTAGCTCCCGGCAAAAATTTTCCCACTTTTAATGGCCCTTTTAACTAATACACAAATAAAATATTAGGATCAGTAAAAAAGAAATTGCTTTGTAAAGTTACTTACCACTTGATACTAGATTACATATAAATCCTTTTTAAGCAGCACCATCCGCACTGTTTCACGGTAAAAACATACTAAACTTCAGAACGAAAAACGCCCCTCTACCCTTCGTTTTGTGTGATTTTGCCAGATTTCAATATGTGAAACATAAATCCCTTCCGGCTATTTAATCCCTATATAAAGAGAAGCTAATTAACCTGTATCAGCCAATGGCAAAATGGCAGCACAAAAACCATAAAAAAACAGACCAGCATCTCTATTAGAGGTAATTTTTAAAAATAATAACGTAATACCTATTTTTATATCATTAATTCTATTTTTTAATATTACTCAATTTACATGGATTCATGCGTAAGGATGGATGCCTCCAAAAATGTGGATGCCTCTTTCATACCGTCAATCAACCCTTTCCTGTATTTGGAGTCAGACAGTGGCGAACCGCCACAAATTGAGGGCATGGATGCCTCAACACGAGTGTCAGTTTCGCCACTGTCAATTATAGAAATATGCTCCATCTCAGCGTGGGAGACGACGGGGCCAATGGAAATAGTATCCCAACCCCAAACTGAGCTCCACAATAGATGAAAGTGTATAAAAAATAGAAATACATGTTTTTTGTTGAATTTTTTTTTAACTTTTTATGAACTTTATTCAGTAAATTAGATTGCGTAAGACTATGTAACCGATGACGATAACGCGTGAAACTATGAAATGGTTTTACAATTACTGAAGTTACTGGCAGTTAAAGCGTCGTCATTTTGTTAACGGTGTTTGGCAAACATTTAAACATATAATCCAGAGTTCAATAAACTCTTTGTACTTTTCTTTTTCTATGGAATAGGGTCAACCCTCCCTTCTTTCACTCACTGGATTGGTTGCTCATTTTCCCTGAAAGGTTGACGAAATAGGACTAATGCCACGGATAAATAGGACTATCCTAAAAGTTTTAAAAACTCAGTCCTATTTTTCCAGTCCTATTTTTATTACTGTCTAGGACTAGAAACTGTCAGTCCTATTTTTCCAGTCCTATTTGGTTTCAGTCCTTTTTCCCCGCCAATCAAAAAGCGCCTTGATTTGGTCGGGCCGATCCCTAAATAAACAATTTGAAATCTTCTTGGATCTCGGAAGGACGTCCGTAAAATGTGTGCATATCTATTGCACTTCCAATGTGACTAGCCGACGGACATCCTTGGAACTACCCATAGAGTACATGGATATCTAACGGATGTTTAGCCGAGGGGTTGGCAACTCCACAGAATCATGTACACCCTGGCCAGAATCTTGTCAGAATCCCACAGAATCCAACAGAATCCAACAGAATCTTGTTGATAATTTCAGAATCGTCAGACTCTCGCAGAATCACCAGAATCGTCTAGAATCTTCCAGAATCATTGAGAATCACGAAAAATGAGCATAGAATCTGCAGAATCTTACGAAATCTTGCTCGCTTATCAATTTAATTTCTTATAAAAAATCGAAATCTTCAATTATTCGAGTTCATTAACGAAAGTAGATAAGAAATGCTAAAAAACGAGGAAAATGTGGAAAACGTTTGTCTCTCCGTTTTCCCTCCTCCGCTAGGCGGTGCATACTTTCTGTCGTCTGCTCCATAGAGAAAGAAGAATTTTATGAAGCTCTTAGCTAGATATAAATACGAAGCAATGAAAAATGTCAAATTCTGCAATAATAGATGTTTTTTCGATCCTAGAATCTTTTGGAACCGAACTGTCCGCACATTTGGTCCATATTTTGAAAATATGTGGCTACAACTCTATTCGAGTCATATGTAAAATTACAATTGACAAAATAAAGTCGATTGAAACCTTCATTCGAGAACTCTTTTCGGATAAAAGCCAAGTAGACGACTCGTGTATTCAGTGTATTCATTTCAGCGAAAAAAAGTGTGTTGTCACCTGTGGTCAATGCAAGTCAGATATTGGCATATCGGTGAATGAAAAAAGTTGACAATGGAGAATTTCTAATGTGACTCGTCATATCTTGGTAATTATAGCGTAAAACAGTCTACTAATGTTATCATGGTATTTCGGCATTTTCATATTTTTATTCATTTAGACACTACGTAAGAAAACAAAGGAACAAATAAGTCCAGGCCTGCTCGGTTCAGGCAGTAAACGTCTCATGGAGAGTTTTTTGGGCCAGCCTAGTACCTCTGAAAAACCAACTGTAATGATAACTGAAGACAAGTCATCCAAGAATACATCAGAAGGAAGTGATGTTGAAGAAATAAACCCAGGAGATAACGTGGAAATCAGGACGCCACCAAAGAAATCATCAACTCGAGAAGAAAAAAACTATTTCAGACTCTCCTAGTGATAGTACGTCAGGTACGCGTTAATTAAACATAACTTAAGCAGTTTGTACTTTATTATTTTTAGTTTATTGTTTCATTCTTTACCTGTTTAGACAATATTGAAACGCCGAGTCCACCCAAAAAGAAGAGGTCAACAATAAAGGCCTCTCAAAGAAGTTCTGATAAGGATTTTTTAAGTGATGGTGGGGCTCGTCCATCTGGCTCCACCAGCAGCAAATGGGATTCTCGGATTATACGACGGAAAATCAAACTGGAAAATGCTGCCTCAGATGAGAACCAAACTGATATCACAATTTATTTCGAAGCAATTGATCAACTAGGCTATCTTTCAAAAACAAATATGCTCTTATCCGAACATCTTCGTGCTTTATGTGACAAAAACCGGAGCTTGCAAGCGATCCATAATAATTCATCCCCATATAAAGAAGCCGAACCACTTTTGAAAAAAATGTTGCAGCAGTCCGTTTCGCAGAGTAAGAAAAAATCGAATGGATACAGATACATGGACCAGGCTTTAAATAACTTCTGCCCCAACACCTATATTCTCGGAGGAAGATGGCTTTATAAAATTGTCCATGGCAATTTTAAAGGAGTGTTCCCTTCTCCTCGGAAGATGGGTAAGAGACTTGCCAAACATCAAACCTTTATTCCAGAAGGTGATACGCAATTGCTTGAGTTTTTGAGGAGCATTGTTAACAATTTTTGTTTCTAATAGGTGTTGTAAACGTAGAAGGACTAAAAGAATACTTGACTTTACATAACTTGCCAATGATGGTTTCCTTGAGTGAGGATGCTACAGCTGCTGTGGGAAAAGACAGTACAACAGTACGACTAACTCGATTTATGGATTTAGCCTCCCGTTGCAGCCTAATGGTCTCCCTAACTGGAAAGATTCCGTGATTAACAGTGCCCTTGATGCAGTTCGTATGTTTTCAACATACAAAAGGGCGACTGTGTTAATCGTTGTTATGGCCCAGCCGATGGGAGACGGCATTCCCCCGATACGGATTTGCTCATTTGGTAGTGATAATACCTTTAAGACGACAGACGTTAAACACAGGCTCCAAACAATTGTGTCCCTCTTGAAGACAGAGGGAATTATTGTGCTAACTTACAGTGCCGATGGCGACTGAAGGGTAAAAATTAACTAGCTAATTGATGCAACATATGGATAATTGAGTATTATTTTTTTCCAGGAATTGAAAGCAATGAGAGAAATGTTACAACTGGGGGTTGTTCAACGCACCAATTCTGAAAAAGTATTCCCGGGAAACAGCTGCCCTTGGTTCGTATCAAAGATCGATAAGGATGCACCTATTCCAGTGCAAGACACAATTCACGAGGGTGCTAAAATGCGAACAAGGCTGCTAAAAGATCAAAAACCTATGCCATTTGGCAACAAAATCGCTTGCAGGGAAAATTTGGTGGCACTTGCGGGATTAGTGACTAAGGATCAACATTTGCTCCAGGAAC
This sequence comes from Daphnia magna, assembly GCF_020631705.1. Lineage (NCBI taxonomy): Eukaryota > Metazoa > Arthropoda > Branchiopoda > Diplostraca > Daphniidae > Daphnia > Daphnia magna. The sequence continues at coordinate 4,893,916 of NC_059186.1, read as the reverse complement.
GGGACCTACTTCCTGAAGACAAAATGAACTACGATGCCGTCGGCAGGCTTACTCGACCTGAACTACGCGATCTTCTAAAAAAATATGTCCCGGGTTCAGAAGGAACAATATTTTACCTTAAGTTAATGGAATATTCTACTACTAGTTATCTTGACAAGCAAATGTCTCCAGTTTACCGCATTTACAGTCTCTGGTTCGCGGTGTTTGCTGTTCGATACTGGAGGTATTGTATGTTGTGCGACGAAACCTACCCTCTAGCTAAACATTTTTTTCACAAGCAATGCATATCAATGCTTGGAAGGAAATGCACCTTCACTAGTTTTGATCGAACTGAGACTTCAAGAGTTGGAACTAGCAGACCTTTTCTTGCCGTTTAATTTTGGCAGCCAACAGTGCGAAACATAGTTCAAAGCCTTAAGATCCTTTACGCCTGTTGGGAGTACCCAAATCAATTTCACTGTCGGAGAAGTAATGACTAGTCGAGGATGGAAGGTGAATCGTAAAAGTGTTTCAAGTACTTATAAAAACAACCTTTAATAATTTTTATGTTAAGTTGTAGGTGGATGTAAACATCATTGCTACTGCGGAAGGAAATGCGCATGGCATCGCCTACCCACGTCATATTAACCGACTAGAACGGTTTGGTGGGACCAAACGGGCAATGGAACAAGTGAAACGTCCATCAAAAAACGAAATCGTTGCCACAATAAAACGAGCTTTGCGAGACGCTAAGTTTGAACTAAACCAGCTAGGGGTTTTATTAGATGTCGCTGACAAAGAATGTTTTAAATACGACCCCCGTTTAGCCTTTACATCAACTTCTTCTGAATTGGAAGATATCGCGGGCCCTCAAGTCGATGACTGTGATGACCCTGACAACGAAATCGAGAGAGATGAAATCGACAACGCAATGGACGAAAGGGGCCGTCAAGACATAGAAGTTCTGAAGATTCTTTTTGATGCTGACTTTCCCGATTTTTCAAATAGATTAAGTGCTGCTAAAACTAAGAATGGAACCGTTGACCCATTTTCAATCACTTTGGAACCTACTCAGTTCGTGCGAATCCCCGATAAGAATAACAAGTTGAGAATAGTGAAAAAAAGTGCTATCGTTTCCGTTTGGAATACGGGGTTCGTCGACTTAGCAACGACAGGACTTATCGGGTTCGAGTCACTTCACCATACGTTCAACGACAGCACCTTATTGTGAAATCAGTAGAAAAAACAATTGTCAGGATCGGAGATTGGGCCATTTTCAAAACGGAAGATGATTGCCCCTTGCAGAATCTCTTCTTGCTGGGCAGGGTTTTGTCATTTTCAATTCTTCAATGGAATAAAAAAGAGGTGGAAAAACGGATTTTAGAATGGGATTCTAGTGGAGAGGGTGTTAACCTTGGTGTGTTGTGTATATGGTATGAGATTGTGTGGGATACGATAAGTGAAGAACAATGTGCAATTAAAGATATCACAGTCTTCTCCCACGGTTTCCACCCTTGCAAAAAATATATTTGCAGTATTCCTCCACCTATTGTTGATCCAAATAATTTTGCTTTATGTCTTTCTAGTGATGTAATTCGTGATTTGAAACATTATATTGTGATATTGAAACATTTTTGAAAGATCTCATCTAATTATGTTGTTCACTGCATTTTTTGAATTTGATGCTGCAGGCTGTAGCTTTTTTCCGAGGCTGTTTCTACCATCCTGTGTTGATTTTAGTGTGTTTTAAGTTTACTAGTGGCTCAATGTGTACATTTTATAATCCAGAACCAAATAAAGTTTTTTTTTGTGATGAAAACGCCTTGGAATCTTACTATTATTTTCAGAATCTCGCAGAATCTCTAGAATCTGAAAAAATCTTACAGAATCTCGCAGAATCCCTTAAAATCCATAGAAATTTTTAGAATCCCCAGAATCGCACAGAATCCCCAGAATCTCACAGAATCCCCAAAATCTCACAGAATCTCACAAGATTCTGAATCTCGTACACCCTAATTTTGAGTTGCCAACCCCTCGTGTTTAGCCATAAATCGGACATTCAACGGCAAAAATGTGCTATGTGGGGACAGGTATAATTGCGAGCTTGCACAACTCAGCACCCGCTACAAGTCTATTGCTTCTGAGTTTCTTTTTTCTTAACTTTTCCGTATAATGACTTTGAAGTACAAAACAAGTGTAGTACTATATGTTTGGAGTTACTAAATAAAAAGTAAATATCATTTTTGGAAGGAAACCGTATTGCTGTAACTTTTTTAATGAATTTAGTCTAAATCAAAAGTGAAAGCTACTATTGCCAGATCCTGGTGGAAGGATAAGCACAATAAGAATATGAAATTCGAGGTTGAGTGCCTGTTAGAATGCTTTCAATCAGAGAGTGAAGAGTCCACCTACATACGAACATCTTAGAATAAACAAAATCCTTCCACTTCCATTAAAGGATATATGAAAGAAGATGGTATGTAGTTGGAATCAGAGTACGGATTCAATGACATTGCACTGGAGTGTATTTTTTTTACTCTGAAGAACAAGTCACTTCCTGAAAGATACGGTTTTCTCGTGTTACGTGAAATGTCGATTACACAAGATCAACAATTTGACAAAAAATATTTTCAATTTTAATGATATACGTATCTAACCATAGCATTTCAAACTGTGAGGACTGTGAGAATAATATTTTAGCTCTAGACGATGTATTGCAGGATGACCAAATTGATTCCCCTGAAAATTCAGCCCCCTTATAAAAATCAGATTTAGCGTACCACGGTATAATTCGAATTTTTCGTCCAATAAAAAGAAGATTGATACAACCAATTGTCATTTTTCACTAAAAAAATGCCGCCTATGGACGCCGCTACACAAGATAATATTTGAAGCAATAATTTTTATAGACGAAAATGACGCAAGAATTCTAACGATGGATGTGATTGTGTGTGATGGATGACAACCAAATAATACTGTTTGGAACCTGTTTGGAATATCAAGCTTCATAACTCCGTTGCCACTAAGCAAAAAAAAAAAACTCTATAAAGCATTCAACAGCAAATTCTGACATTTATGACCTGCGAGAGGTAGCATATCTGTTGAAATGTATCCAGAACCAAATTTTTAACATTAAGATTGTCCAGGTATACAGTCTATGTGTTATTCATTTTCAGTAGTGATAATTCGAAGAAACAAAAAAAAATTATAACACCAATAAATTGTAGGCTGCCGGAAAAACGATGCGATATTCCCATCTTTTAGTACTATCCCAACACGACGTAATAAGAGGAAGCGTTGAATTAAGTGTTGTGCCTAAATTAAAACCAGTACATCTTACGCCTAATAATTTTCAAAGTATGAAAGTGAAGCTAAAAGTACAGGTAAGCAACTATAATACTTATTATAATGATCTCAAGAACTAAAAAATTACTATTAAAATCTTTAGTTGACGGCCAGGAACGCTACTGGCAGATACGGACAAGGATCTGTATACCAAATATTCTGGTTCATGAAGAAACTTATTAGGCTTCTAGAAGAAGCATTTGATCTCATGAATGCTCGGTGACCCATTGACGAAGTTACTGAAAAAAAATAGGAACGGAGAATTTGTACGCGACGCAGTATATAAAACCCCTATTTTAATATAATTATTTTCTTAATAAATTTTATCCTTCTTCGGTTGTGGGATGAGTGTTTTGATGATACGGAACCCCATGTGACGTGTTACCTGAGAATGACTTTGAAAATAAATTGTCGTCGGAAGTTAGCTCGAATTTTTTTCCTGAAGCTCTGGTCATTGATTAAGAGTGGGGCTCGTAGAAGTCAGACATATGCAATCTAGATACTAATTCTTACACAGATACTAACACAGTCAACTTTAGATTATTCTACACAACACATTTATTAACCATTCCTCTCGTACTTGACTCTAGACGGTCTCAGGGTAACGATCGCTAGCACGATTGACGTTATTGAACATCTTTTCCGCGACAACTAAGAATTCGTCCTAACAGGAAAATTCAACCAGGATTGTATAAAGATTAGCATATACGTCCTACTGCCAAATATTTTTTGTTTTAAAGGGAAGTTGGAGGTTTTGTTAAAAATAGAGTTGATATAAATGTTTCACTTGTCAAGGAACAAAATTTTACTGATATATTTTTTTCTCTGGCTGTTTTTTGCATCATAAGAATAAGTCGGTGATCGTTCAATAAGCGAACAGCAACCTCGTTCTTCAAATTGTTTCGGTTCCTGGCCGTTTATTATCCCACAAAGCAGATTGTGTGCGGATTAAACTATGACCTTCAAAAAGAAAAATATGTGTTGTTAACTATTCATAGTTAATGGACAAAGAAAAAGTTCACCGACAAGAAAAACGATAAAACAGAAGAAAAAGTATTTTAGTGATATTCTACTGAAGGGAATAATTCACAAGATTCAATGGAAAAATAGATCTTTTAGCATTTCCCCTAATGAAACTGAAGTAATAGATAATTCTTTTACTAAAGATTATATCACCGTCCGGGACGCTGAAATTATATATTACATCTGTGGATACATGGCCGATTCATTTAGGAATTAGAGAAATTTGTCTTTTGGAAAGATTTGTCTGTCCACTGTTCACATCAGTCAAGGGACCCCCCCCACGAGGAGAAACACAGAAATTGCGTCGAAGGAAAAAAGGAGAAAACGTTACGCCACATGTGATACGCAAATAATGCTTAGTATCATCTGAAAACTCGATTCACCTAGAAAAAAGAGCTTTGTGTAACAGCTTTGTTTGCGACTACTAGATGGCACCAGAAATCATTCTTGATACAAAAATTATCGATCGATGTTTTTCTAGACGAAAATTCATAAAAATTGTTAAACAGAAAAAATAGAAGCACAAACCGGGTGGAAAAAAATACTCGTGAAGTTTGCTCAATGCTAACATTTTAATTTCATGTAATCGATGTTGTGATTAAATTTGCTTTATGTTTCTAAACGATAAAAATAAAGGAACATGAATTCCGTTTGATGGTAAAATGTAGAATTATGAAGGTTTATGTTACGAATAATATGATTAACTATTCATGCCTAATTTGCTGTCTTTCTGGAAGGAGAGTGAAATTAAGCTTTTCTCATTATTTATAATTTGTAACATTATAAGGTAGATAAATGGCTCGGCCTCCATTACCTGAAACCAAAAAAACTACAGTACTCAACAAACGATTAGGTACAACCCCGTTTTTTTAGTGCATTCTTGGGCATTGCTACGGGTCTTAGGAAAACTTAAATATCTTTTTACTGGTGAAGACAATTTTGTTTTCCTCTATCAGAAGAGAAAGTGCTCTAAAAGTTATCTTTACATGAAAAAATTGCAAGAGTTACTACACTATAGTATCGTTCATATGATTAGGTACACCACGTTTCCCTCCATAAACGCCATGTTAATAGCGGAATTTTCAAACATAAAAATAAAATACTTCAAATCATCCTTAAATTAATTTTGTAATGCCAAACGACGCGTTTTTCTTTATTCTTTTAGAATATAGTGCATGTTTTGGAATTATTTTAACTAAAAATATGCTTACCTATACCCCAAAGTTGGTACACTCAAATGTATTACAGAGAAAGTTTATCCCTGAGGGTATATATGTATATATACTGAAGGACTCTAACAATTTTAGGGTGTGGGGTATAGGGGGTAGGGTAGTAGTAGTAGATCTCAGAAGGTTTAATGTCCATTATGTATTTCCATATACGTTTCTTCCCTGAATGACCAATCGTCCCCAAATTTTGTACAAAATTCTGTCAAAATTTGATACGTGGTATAGTAGCTTTTTCATTTGATTCTATTACAGTTTTAAAAAATTAATTTGCGTAATTGTTACCTAGTTGGTTGCCGAATCCTAGGCAGTGAATTTGATTTTGTTTGCGTAACCTTACAACTGTCAATGCATTCTAGTCAGTGCAGAAGGCTGTATAACAGTCACTAAACAGTAAGTGTTCTCTTTAACAAAATGTTTTAAGCAGTAGATTTTTATATATTTTTTTATATTGCAGTAGTAAACATGCTGCCAGAACGGAGACTATGAAGAAGAAAGTTACACAGCGGCGACAAGATAACTAATTTTAGATGCTATATGTACATGTATGTGTGTGATAGCTCAGCGGTTAGGTGTTGGGCTCATAACACCAAGATCAATCGATCAATACTCTTTGAAACACAAAATTTATTTAGTTTTTTCCTTTTTATGCGTATATTTTGTTAAATTTTTAAGTCGCTTAGTATGTCTGTACCTTCGAAAATTTGTAGGAGGTTTCGAAAATTGAAAAACGTAAAAAATACACTGCGAAATTTGAACGTAAAAAACCTTTTCGTTATTTGAATGTTTAAAACCTTCGATTTTCAAACTTCTATCTAATATCGACGGTATAACGGGATTTTAGCGTACTGAAATAAGAAAATAACATACTTTTATTCGTTTTTACCATACTTAAACTAAAAGGATTATACTTATCAAATTGAACATACTTAAAAAAATAGTAAAGTTTTTAGATAAGTATTTTTAAAGAAATTAAGTACTTAAAAAAAATAAAGTGCCATAAGTCAACGTACTTTATTTTTATTTACATACTTATTTGTAAAACAAAAACTTTTCATTAAAGTATTTTATAGAAAAGCAATTGCTGTCATACTTTTATTTCAATTTCCCGTCACCTACGTTACCTCACACACTCACATTTCTCAATTATCTCACATTTTTATGAGGAAACAAAAAAATTTTCTAAGTCCTTATTCGAATCCCCAATATACATAGCAAAATAATTTATCATTTATAAGAACACATAGCTTATTGGTTAGAGCGGGTGACTAGCGATCTTGTGGCAAATTGGTACAGTGTTCAAACCCCACCAAAGACTTGCTTTTTTCGTATTTAAGTATAAGTACTCTCCAACCGCTGTTCATTTTCGAAGGTTAAATACTTCGAAAAATGAAAGTTTCGTTTGGCGTAAATCGAAACGTGGAAACTAATTCAGTTTTCGAAGGTTATTAACCTTCGATCTGGGTTGTTGACAATTCGAAGGTTTTTTCGTTCGAAAAACGAACGACTTTTTTAACAGTGTAAGTAATATTTATATGGTTACATTCCCTGAAATTGCTTTTACAAGACAATTCAATTTGTTGTCTATTTTTGAGGAAAAATCTTCATCTAATTCACGATTGCATTCTCATTTTTTTTACATAAGTCCCCGTGTTGCTAATTCCGGACAGTATACTGCTGCAGATGATGTAAAATTAAACTGCTATTCATACTAGTCGCATTATGTCAATAACAGCGTAGTGGTAAGGTGCTGCGCTAGCATCATTAAGTTTAATTGTTCAATACTCATGCGGAAATAAAACATTTTTTCTTCAAATGTCATTGTTTTTCTAATTTTTGGAAAATTTTTTTAAGTCGCTTAATAGGTCTTAAACTTACATTATCCTTATAGACAATTTTTTTTCAAAAAAATTGCCCGAAGGACATTACCGAAGGAATCTTCTTTGTGCGCGCATAAACGTTTCTTAGATGGTCATAAAATAAAGAAACTACGGGCGGGTTGAAACCTGCTGCACGAACCTGACTTGTTGCTTCAGGTTTTCTGATAGATAGTCTCGCGTTCCGTTTAAGAAATGCTATTAGCCAATCTACTGATGCGATATTGTTGAGTTTCCAATTTACGGGAATTTTAATGCTATTTTTTATTGTGTAGGTGTGAGCCAATTTACGAGTCTCTATGGTCGTTAGCCCGTGATTAAACAAACAGCAACTCTTCAAATAATCACTCAATTCTGTTTCTTGTGCTGCAGAGAAAATCTGGCTATGATGCTGTGCTTGCTTGATGAACTTCGATCGAACTAGACTTTCCAGAGTATGTTTAGATTTATAGTAGGCAACAGTTGATTTCTTCAACCCAAATTCAGTTGCAGCAGAGCGTATAGTTGCAAGCCCTTTAAGAACTTTAGCAATAGCAGCTAGTCTTTTTACGTATGATCTAGTCTATTTTTTTTTACCTTATTTTGTTGGTGAAAACCAGCACGACCAATCAATATCCAAAAGAAGGATTAATAGAAAATGAAAGAAACAAATTTTGGTTCATTTATAGTAAAAACACATGGTGGACTATGGTTGAATGTGAAGTCACAGCTTCTATGCTTATGACTGATGACATGACTGCTCACCAAACAACATCTCTTACAATATGTTTAAAAATAAAAGATTACATGAAATATTTTACCTCGAGAAAGATTGTCCTTTAATAAGCTGATCACACAGGCTTGTTAGTTTGAACGATGCTGATCCAAAATGATGCATTTGGCTGTTGATGTAGTATACTCACACTTAAAAATTTCGGCAGTTAAGGAGTTGAAAAATTGGCCTTAAAAAAACAAAATATCAATTGACCTTAAAATATTAGATGAATTAGGATTTAATATTGAACTGATTTCACATGTGGTAAGCCTACGAGAAACAAAAATGGAATTCTTTTTTCTTATTTCAGTAAAAATGTAACTTTTTACCCTTCATCACATACATCTTAAATGTAAAAATTTTGAAAATAAATTACCTGAGATATTATCTAAAGTGATGAATGGAATTTCTCCAATGTATAATGAGCTATCAAAGACTATTCGACTACCATTAGCCATTTCTTCTCAAAGAAGCATGACTGTCGTCTGCTTGTTGTATCAATCGATTGGATTTCGATAATTGATACCTTGTTGGGAACTCCCCTTTTTTCAAAAAAAAACAAACGAAATGTCCAATTTAACCCCCATTTCATCAAAGTAGATATAAATACCTTATTTTAATGCAAAATTAAAAATGGATGTGTATAAATGAACATAGCATGAATGTAGACATCAAATATATGTATAAAATTTTTTTTTATGGCACTGGATTACTGAAACTGGCATTGTCCAATTTCATACAGTGCCTGTCCAGTTTTGCCCCACCATTTTCCACTTCTGTTCAGAAAATGACTTCACAAGAACGGGTTCAACCTTTTTTTTTGTGAAAGAAAAAAAAAAGAAAAATCAAGGAAGTCGAAATGAAATTGCTACACCACACACATCAAAAATTAGAATTGAATTATGCTCAACATTAAATATAAACGAAAAATAAAAATATTGTCCATGATGACCCCGTTCTCCCCTATAGGTAATTCACTAATTTACTTGCCATCTATTTGTGTTCTTTTTGGCATAAGGCGTCAATGTCTTCTAGTGTTATTTATAATGTCAAGCTTTAAACATCTGTTCAGTATTTTGGCTTCGGTCCAAATCCACGAAGAAAATTACACACTTCTCTAGAAAATATTGTAACGCGGGGAGTTATCTGGAATACCTGGGTAGTGACTAAGACACGTTTATTCACTGTGAGCGTACACAACACTACAACAGATTTAAGTGGACTGGGGTTGCAGTAAGGGAAACGTATGAGTATTTATGCTTTTGGAGAACAGCAGCTATCGTTGGAAATCTCTAGCGACAAGACTGCCGGAATTCTCGGATAGGATTGTGAAAAATCTCGGTAGCCAGAGATATAAAACCGGTCGAAATAGGCCCCGGCGAAATAGGCCCGACAAATAGGACCATACGAAATACGACCCTATGAAATAGGCCTTTTTAAAAAACTTTTAAAGTGGTCCTATTTCTCCGTCAAAGTGGGCTTATTTCTTCCTTTTATTTTTAAGTTCCATAAAGAATTCTAAAATAAATTTAAAAAAATATCCAACTTGATCTCCATGAGAGAAAGGTGGAATGATTCGCGTAACTATCGTCACCTTCTATATACTTTGCCGTAGCTCAATCCATGATGAGCGAAATTCACACATTGTCGTCTCGTTAGTCATATGTTAGTTAGCCAATTTCCGTCTTTATTATTTCGTGATCATATTCCCTTTGATCTTAACAATAAACTGCATTTTTTACAAATATCGTTTTTGCTTCATAACTGCCGTAAATTTTAAAAATGAAAATTTCCTTGCTTTCTTCGCCATTTTTTTACCCCGAGCTCGATATCCCCTTCAGCGGCTCAGCCTTGAACAGGTCTTCCCCCTTCAGCGGCTCAGCCTTTAACGCGTCTCCCCACTCTACCGATGCCCATGCCAGTGCTCGGGTGAAGTAGGAAATGAAACATACTTGATGAAATAACTCTTACGGACTTATTTAAAACATTTTATAAACAATTGATGTTATAAAAGCATGAATCAAAAATTACTTTTGAGTTGTACGGGGCTGACACGCTGTCCAAGCCGGCCAGAAGGGTGGTCGAGCGGTTGGAAGGAATGCGCGCACCCCTGGGAGAGGGTCCAGTAGAGGGCGGTTTACCTGGTACAGTATCCTGCACAAAAATCCGAACACCGATTTAATTTTTTAGAGCCACCTATTGGTGGGGTAAAGGGTTTTTTTTTTTTTGTTTTTCTTTAAGAGGGAGGTTAGACGGGGTGATGGACACATAGGGCAGGGTTGGGTAAGTCTATACATTTTTTATGCCTTAAGGTATAACGCTTTAAGGCAAGTAACAGGTCGGGACATTTTTGCAACCCCCAGGGTGGTGTGTTTTTTTAAACGACAGATGGAAATGTTGGACTTAGGCTGTGTTATATTCTATACCCAAATAAATTAGATAGCTGCCTGTGCACAATATTTTCAATACCGATGGCATATGTGTAGAGGCTCTGATTGCGACGCCGTAGATCAGTGTTCGATTCCCGATACGGAATTGCGAAAATATTGGTATCATTATAATATTCTTTATACGAATTTGCTTGGAATATTAATTACTTCAAAACGAAGGAGTTTATTAATTTTTAAATTATAAAATAAAAAAAAGCACATATTGCTCGATAAAAATTTGTTTCATATATAATCGGGAATTTCTCGTAAGGTATCCACAATTATTTAACACCTCATCTGGAATCGAACACCGATCTCCAGCATCACACTCAGAAACGCTACACCTACGCCATTGACAACGACGTAAATGTTCACAGGCAGCTGAAACATAAGCTAAATTGTTTCGGTAAGAAACATTACTAAGCCGAAGCCCTAAATTTCCAACTGTCGTTTTAAAAAAAACACCACCCTGGGGGTTGCAAAAATGTCCCGACCTGTAACTTGCCTTAAAGCGTCATACCTTAAGGCACTTTTTTTAAATGTCTAGACTTACCCAACCCTGCCCTGACGTGTCCATCACCCCGTCTACCCTCCCCCTTAAAGAAAAACAAACAAAAAACCCACTACCTTGCCAATAGGTGGCTTAAAAAAATTAAATCGGTGTTCGGATTTTTGTGCAGGATACTGTACATGCCATACACCCCCACGTCTTTCCTTTGACTTCCATGTCAACGGGTGGACTAATGGTCAGCAATTCGGGCTGCTATTTGAATGGGCCGAGATTCGAATCTCGATAACGAATAATTTAAAAATGTTAAATTTTACCATTTTTATCGTAAATAATTAATATTAATTATAATTAAAAAGGGTATTAAAGTTATTTAAAACCTTTATGAAAGTAATTTAATGGTTTTTAAGCACGAAACAAAAATTACTTTTACAGTTGAATCCCAAAATCCAGTTGTCAAGGATTTCCGTTGAATGAGAGAACAGATGTAATGGGAAAATATTCGAGATTAGTAGACAATTTGGACCCTAGAAAAAATCGACATACTCATTAATGTGTTTGCTTTCGTGTGAAGTGTGGCGCATCCATGTACCTAAACGGTATTTGTGCATTCAAGTGTATACGATTTCCCCCTTTTTCCTCGTTTTGCGCCGCCATTACTTAAGTAGTGGTTATACAAAAAAGACCATTTTTATTTGGTGCATAATTTTTGATTAAAAATTACATAAACTTCTAGTTTTCCCATCGCATTAAGAATTAGTTAAGCATTTTATCTTCCCTTAAAAAAATGCGCTTTAGTAGCCAAATTTGATATTCATAATCAATAGAAGTTATATTAAGGTAAACTGGCTTGTGATTCAGGCAAATATAAAAAACGGAGGTATCCGAAAAGTGATGTAGCAGACTTCTCTAGTGGCACAAATTTTAATCTAAGCTAACTTACCATGAAATAATTTCCTTGGTTAAGAAAATCAAATTGAGCTCCTACAACCCATTTGATAGAAGTCTTAACAAAAAGATAGTTCTACGAATCTTATGAAATAATTTTTGGTTTTGGAATGGTTAATTTAAAATTAGGGCATTAAATACAACACATAATGTTAAGTAAATTATTCGCAATCCCTGTGTGTGTGAAGCACGCAATGAGTAGTAAAATAATAGAATTGCCACAAATTTTTCCAAAAACCTCTAGCGGCAGCGTCGCGTAGTTTATGATATTTTTTTCAGCCTTATGACGAATATTTTTACTTCCTAGTGTGTTATGATACCAAAAATAAATTTTTATAATGAATTTTTGTAGAATCATTTCTAAATGAGTATGTTGCTTTGTTGGGGGACTTAGACCCAACCCTACGTGAAGTGAATTACACGAAAATAAGATTGTGTGAACTAGAATTTAAAAACTCTTATGTATTTCTTCTTTCAGACATATGCTTTAATCATATTAGTATTGTATCATATTAGTATTGTAAAATAACGTTTATATAATAAAATATAATCGAGGCCAAAGGGTAGAGGGAGTATCGGTTTTTGGTGGAGTTGAAAGAATATCTGGATTCTTGTTGCAGTGACCAGTGAGTGATAGATCCTAGAACTATATCTGCTTTATTATTTATATGTAATTGTTAATGTTTCAAAAGTTATATCGTTCAAAAATGTTTTACCTTTTTCTAATTTTCTAATGGTTTCCTTCAGCTCTCCATTGTCTGTTTCTAATTTTTGTATTTGTTAGTTTTTATAGAAATATAATGTTAAATATATTGTTTATAGTTTATTAGTATAATTATTATATTTACCTTGTTTATTTCTAATTCCTCTAATTGTTGTTTGTAATTTTCAATAGCAGCCTAATATCGAGTACAAATTATTTAATTTTTGCTACACAGTATTGTAAGATTTATTTACCTTATTTATTTCGTTTTCTTGTTTTATAGTTTTTGATTCAGCTTGAAGTTTTAATATTTTGGCCACTAAAGATGTTTTTTTTATCGTTTTGGTCATTTTAAAAATTTGTTGTAATTGTATTTTTGATGTTTTTGAATCTGTAGCAGATGACAGTAGTAGATAGTTTATCCAGTGTTGTTACTTTATATATATGATTATGTAATTTATAGTTTTCATGAATGATTCTTAGACTTTATTTGCTTGTTAGTTATTTATATAAATTTAGTTCAGGGTTGGGCCTGGTACTTTTAAAAAGTACCGCGGTATCGGTAGCGGTAGGTTCATTTTTTTTTAAAACTACCGCGGTAACGGTACTACCGCAGAGGTTTTACAAAGTACCACGGTAACGGTACTTTTCCCGGTACTTTCGAAATTGTAAAAAGAAGCATTGTGGGCATACTTACTATTCAAATTTATTCATTTTTAGAAAAAGCAATTTTTCAAAGTCCTCATCTGAAAGATTGGCCCTTGTCGGAATGAAAATGAGACCTCCGGCACTAAATAAACGCTCAACGGAAGCGGACGATGGGAGAGCAGCATTGTACTTCATGTACAGTTTTTCAAAGTAGGGTAATTCTCCAAACTTGAAGTCTCAGTGCTCTCGTCGGCCAGGAATAAATCCACTTCATTCGCTTCAGTACAAACTTTCTTCTTTTTTAGGCTTCTAAAGAAATCCTTTCTTTTCTTTGGTTGTGGACTGTTGAAGTCGCTGTCAGTATCTGAACGGTCATCGTTTTCAGCAGAAGCCAATCTAAAAAATGAACAATTTTTTTAAATTCTTTACAAATTTTTAACAGAGAAATATAAAATAGATCAAAGATAAAAAAAGCAATATAACTATTCGCAGGATTACTTTCTTTGAAGGAAAGATAAACCGAAATCAAAAGATCGATGTTTTCTTTTTTATCGATATCATGAATCCACGAAGTTTTAAATTGCGGATTCAACATTGTAAGGATCCGCCGACCAAATCAAAATTTAAACGGTAAAATTTAACGCATTTCTTTTTATTGCCCTGTTTTGACCCCAAATTTGTTGCCCCAAATGACCGACTTTCTACTTTTATTACTCTAACGGTAAAGTCAGCCTTCTTCCGCCGACCTTAAATTTTTGAACACGCCTGACCTCGTTTGACTTTAAATTCAACTCTCTGCGTTGCCGTATAAAAGACGGACAAACTTCACCAGCAGGGAGAGAGTCACCAGTCGACCAGCGAGGAGTCAGTGAGTCAGTCTTCCTCCCTCCATCTGTTATCTTTTCTCTTTGGTTTTTCCGCTGTGTTTTGAAATGTAATTGGTGTCAAATTTAAATAAACATCATCACCCCAATTGTTTCATCTGGTGGCAGCGAGGACGAACCCGCCGACCGAAGTCTTGGCCGTTACGGACGCGTTACCAAAAACTCTACTACAGCAGTTCTTCGCCGATGATGGCACAAATTGAAGACAAATATTCTGTCACCGACATCAAAGAAAAACCTTTAAAGAAGAAAATAAAGGCATTGTGGTTGGAGAAATTCAAGAAACTAAAAAAATTTGTAAGTAAAACACTGAAAATTAAAATATCTCGACCTGTTTTTTCGGCTGCTATTGTCGCAAGCCGAGTCACCATTGAGAAAGCCTCTTCCCACCCGGAAAAACACCAAGACAAGGAAAATCACCTAAATGGAAACAGCATATTCGCGGATGAATCTGTCATACGACCATCAGTGTTGGAACATCAAATGACTGTAAGTTGCATTTTTTCCATCCCTTTTCCTGAACCAACTTGCGAAAACGCAGCTGTTACCACGTCGACAAGTGAGGAAAAAAAGGAACCAAAAATTGTTGTGACTTCCGACCACCTTGGTGACCACAAAGACCAGCCCGGGCTGAAACATCTGAACCAGTTGGAGGTCTTACACTCGATCCTACACGATGCCCACTTGACGCCAGGCGACGATCAACGCGCTTCAAACGCCGTACACCAAGCCGAATCTTTCATAGTCTCTGATCGCCTACGGCCAACGGCCAAAATTAAGAAACGAAGCAGAGGTTGCACGAAAGAGCCGTTGCTTTTTGCGAAAAGACGGTGCGTGCTTGTCTGCCCAGCCGCCTAAGCCCTCATCACCTAGACCACGCGAAGACCCGACCAAACCGACATTGGAAATTCAACATTACAATTCGAAACCGATCCAATTTATTTCCTAACTATCTTAGACCCCCCTTCTCTTACATAGTTTTTCCACCTAAAACTAGTTCCCCTTTGAATTTGACACCTCCAGATTTATATAGACTACGGCAAAAGAAAATCAACTTCACTTCTATTCCCCCCTCTATACCTCCACTTAACCAAAGAGGACATTCTCATGCAAACCATTCTTTATCTTTTTTTTTATTTTGGAACAGCTGAAGTTTTATTGAGGTTATAATCTCGCTTCTTCTCTTATTGACACATCTGTTTGCGAAGCTGTGTTCTAGGTATAGGCACACCTCTTGCAGAGGCAATTGTATCTGTACCGGGCTCCGGGCTCGAGGGCGTTACATATTTCCTTCGACGGAACATGCCACATTGAGCTCCGCGCTCCCAGACGTCCGCGTCACCACTCATTTTTTCATATTCATTATTTTGCTGTTTTTAATCTGATTCATAAAGACTGTCTAGGCCTAGACACTTTGACTTCAGATTTGTTTTATCGAGCTCCGCGCTCGAAGGCGTAAAAATTCCTTCGACGGAATGCGCCACACTGAGCTCCACGCTCGTAGACGTCTGCGTCACCACTCTTTCTTCATATTCTTTGTTTTGCTGTTGTAAAATCTGATTTCAAAAGACCGTCTAGGCTTAGACACTTTACTTCAGATTATTTTTTATCGAGCTCCATGCTCAAAGGCGTAGGTATTTCCTTCAACGGAACACGCAACACTGAGCTCCGCGCTCCCAGACGTCCGCGTCACTACTCGTTTAATGCTGTATCTTTTCTCCTTCGCTGTATTTCGTTCCAAATAAAAAAAATGTCCCATTCCATCTGAGAAAGCTACCAACGCGATAAAACTCCTCGAATATTCCTGGCTTACGTTTTCTTTTCTTGAATTGCATGTTTTATTATGTTGAGAAAAGAGATTGCAAGACGCAATCTATTTTGACGGGGACCCATGTAAGGATCCGCCGACCAAATCAAAATTTAAACGGTAAAATTTAACGCGTTGCTTTTTATTGCCCTGTTTTGACCCCAAATTTGTTGCCCCGAATGACCGACTTTCTACTTTTATTATTCTAACGGTAAAGTTAGCC
The DNA here is from genome assembly GCF_020631705.1 of Daphnia magna. Taxonomy (NCBI): domain Eukaryota; kingdom Metazoa; phylum Arthropoda; class Branchiopoda; order Diplostraca; family Daphniidae; genus Daphnia; species Daphnia magna. The sequence continues at coordinate 4,877,562 of NC_059186.1, read as the reverse complement.
TTCTTCCGCCGACCTTATATTTTTGAACACGCCTGACCTCGTTTGACTTTTTTCGTTTGACACCGGCTAACCGGCTCACCATTACACCACCGTTGACATGCGAGGCAATGGGAAAACATGGGGCCGTATGGTGTGGCTCAGGTAAACCCCCCTTCACTCTCCCCTCTCCCATGGGTACGCGCAATCCCCCCCGCCCGACCCCCCCTTCTGGCCGCCTTGGGCAGCGCGTCAGTTTCGTAAAACTTGAAACTTTGTACGCGTTTTACGGACACTTCCGCTCATTTGCACGCCCTAAACCCTGTATTAAAAATGATCAGCGTAAAAAGATCTACAACCCTGTATTAATCGTTTTTGGATTAGAGAAAACTTGTCTTGCTAGGGAAGTGCCATAACTTCGTAGTTACATGTACCAACCACTCTCCTGACAGCTAAGCAGGCAGATTGTCTTGACCAATCAGAAGCAATCCAATGGATAGTAACACCGATAAAGCTTTTTCGCCTACACAACCATGCATCGGCTGTAGAGCACATCCACAGTGCATCCGCTAATTTTTTCTTGAGATGAGCTTTCTGTTGCAGGAAAGCATCAGCAATCTTTTTTCGGTAGTACTTTCTCGTTCCTACCTTCATTGTAGGACACAACCTTGAAATGAATTTTCTGAATTTTCGTCTTTCCGTGTGGTAAACTGGAAGGCAACCTTCACATAAGTATTCCTGTATGAACAAAAAAAAAACAATGTGTGAAGTAGGATAATATGGCGTTTGGTAAAAGCAAAAATAATACCACTATATACTGGTCGAACAAGGATTGAGTCAATACTCTCGATCTCGGATACCCTTGAAAAGACATCTTCAATTGTGTTTCACCTTGACTTCTACGGGAGCTTTCACCACCTTTGGTTGTTGTTTTTTTTAAGAGACTTATTAGCACCTTTAGTGGCATCAAGTTCATTGCAAAGTCCATTAAAACTATCTAGACTGCTGGGGTGGCAAACCTATTCATGAACACGATAAAAAGACAATTTCATAAGTTGTAATGTGAGAAAAAAAAGAATCTTACTTTTAAATGCTTTCTGATATTCCCTCTGCTAACTTTGGTAACAGAAATTGTTTTCTTCTTTGTTTGGCAGTGATCTAGATGACAATTAAACAGGAACGATTCCTTCCCAGATCCCTTTCCAGCATACGTAAAATAAGTTGGTGGATATGGTAGACCTTTATATTCTTCATCAGTAATCACAAACCTACCATCACCACCTAGAAATAATGAACGAACATGAAGAAACTTTAAATACAGTTCATTAATTGAAATCACTTCATGCTTACTCTGAGATTCCTTTCTTGGTGCATTGGAAGTTGCTTCAACTGCCTCTGCGTTACTATCATTAACACTTTCTTCATCAGAAATAGGAATCTCTTCTTCACTTTCATCATCGTCTCTTTCGTTTCTTTCTAGAACTACATCTGCGTCTTTTGAGCTTTTTCTTAACAACAAATTATAAAAATAGTTAACAATAAACTATAAATACAAGACTTTAACGTTTAAATATTACCTATTTTCACGGCGATTCATTTTTACAAGCTAAAGGACTGTCTTGTGCTCTCAACACTTAGCAGGTATCCAACGCGTGATCTAGTGCAAAATGATACATCAAATGGCAGTTAAAACTAAAAAATCGAGCGCTAGAGGGCGTGGAAAATACCGCTACAGGAGAGTATAAAAAGTTAGTCCGGTACTGCGGTACGGTAGTATTTTCTGTTGAATACCGCGGTACGGTATTGCCGGTAGTACCGGAGTACCGCGGTAGCCCAACCCTGATTTAGTTATACTTTATTTTTCTGAAAATGAAGTTATGGAATGTAAATTTTATATATATAGATTTTAAAATATAATTGGATAACATACATGCAACACATATTTTTAAGGTAATATTTCATTGTTAATTTTTTGGTAATAGAGTAGTGGTATTAGAGTAATATTTATATTTGTTAGTTTTTTTATATATTATATACTTGACTTATTTAATTAATTAACTTAATTATACATTACTTTATAAATTAATTATTACCTTAATAGATGAACTTAACTTTACTTATTTGCTGATATTTTAGTTTTCACTTTTCTTAAATTTGTTAATTTTACTGAATATTTATAGTATTTAACCTAATTATTTAACTTTACTTTATTACTTTACTCTTCCATTACTGTACCTACCCAAAACCCCTATTTGGCCTAGCATAGCTAGGGCTTGGTCCCGCTTAGTAACTTAAGTATAGTTAAGTTAAGTTATTTTAGTTAAGTAAATTTGGTCGGGTAAAATAGACTTTTACCCAACTTTTAATATCTTGAAATAACTGCATTGTAAAAATTCCAATCTATTAGCTGCTGGTGATGGTGTTGTGATGATGCCACTGTTAATGCCACGGGATCTGAAGAGGATTAAGGACTTGGTGGGGTTATACCAAGTAAATTAAAAAATAAAGAATTCCTGCTCCGGCGTCGGCGGTACAAGGAATCGTCTTTTTAAAACTGTTTAATCACCGTTGATGCCTAAACTAAGAACTGTTGTTGAACTAAACGTGTAATGTCGACATCGAGCGTAATATAACAAACTTTTTTTTAACGATATTATTTTATTTGTTATTCAATATTTATTAAAATATTAAATAGGAATTAGTAACAGCATTATTTTATTTAAACCCAACTATCCGTCAAATCTAAAGTGACGTCCCAGGGTTGTCCGATTTGGACGTCTAGGGTATTTCGGATCCGAACGCCCATAGTTTTCCAGGTTGGTATGTTCTGAGGCGCGACATTTAGATGTCCCGCGTACGTACTCAGGACAGACTGGTGGGAAATCCCTCTGTCCACAGAGGACATATGCAGTCTATCCTAGCAACGTAATATTGCTAGCAGGGCCCCCTTTTCCTCGTTTTGCGCCGCCATTACTTTAGTAGTGGTTTTAAAAAAAGACCGTTTTTATTTCATGTATAATTTTTTCGTTAAGAATCGAATCAAAGTTCTAGTTTTCCCCCTCGTATTAAGAGTAAGTTAAGCTTTTTTTTATAATAAATAAAAAAAAATTTACGTTATAATTTCCCTCTAAAAAATTGCATTGTAGGAACCCAATTTTGCTTTTCTTAATCCATGGAAATTTTTTATGGTAAGTTAGCTTAGATAAATAATCGATGACGTAACGCATGCATGAGTTTGAATTCAAAGTTTTTTAATATGAATTTTTGATAGCTAAATGACGAAATGGAAAAAATCATTAGTGGTTGGAATGATTAAAAAATTATGGATAATTGAAGACATTTAGTGCTTAAAATTATTCTTTATGCCAAAACTTGCAAATACAAGGTTATGAAAGATTTACTGACTTTCTTTTCTGATTTGGCAGACTTTGGTGATAATTACTTGATTGCTCTATTTATACAGGCAGACCATCTCCCTTTCATTATGAAGTGTGCCAGCCCATTTCATATTGTAGCTGGGAAGGCTCTTTTTCTCTACGTTCAAAACTCATTGGAAGCCCTTACATCCCTGATGGTCGTTTATTATGCATTTGATTTACAGGGTGGTAATGACGTGCTTGCTTTTCTGCTAGTAATCGAGTCGGAAATCCTGGAACTAAACACCGAGAAATCAAGATCCTGCAATGCCATTAATCTTTTGAGAAATCTCCTTGGTTAACTTTATTCACTATGTATGAAAGTCTCTTTTCAAACTCAGTTACACGCAAGTATGTGCAATACGTTTTCACCCCTAAAAAAGAAGTCCTTTTTTAAAGTCAAACTTAGTTCTTCACAGTGAAAAAATATTTTTTTGTTCAATAAATAAACCCCGCTTGTCATTTCATTATGTTTTCCTATTTTTATTTAAAGAAATTAAATCATTATTAGATTCAGAAAACATTAGTGGGTTATTTTATGGGTTGCCGCAATAAGCCAATAACCTCAGGGGAATTGTAAAAAAACAATTTATTATCATAAGGAAATAACCTTTTAAAATGTCGAGTTTGATATCCTTTAGGAACCGTAAACTGCAAAAATAATAGCAAAATCAAAGGTTTGAACGCTCTAAAACCCTGTATACAAAAGCACAAAGTTGTAACCTATGAAAATCAAGGAACATTTTAAACAGTGTTGGATGGACAAGAATTGTACCGTTCCTTGATGCGTAGATATCCGAATTAGAGCAGCTCGGTACTTCCGGGATCTAGTTTGGAGAACTGACTACTGTTTTCTTTAGTACCAACAACGGACTCGAATTGCGAATGGAAAGAATAGTTTTATTAGATTGAAAAAAATGTCGTGGTGAATTTGGGTGCACTGTTAAAAATTTCCTTTGATTTTAGAAGGTTATAACGTTCTAATCTTGTATGCAGGGTTTTGAAACGTTTTAACCTTTGATTTTGAAATTTTTTTGCGATGTTTCGGTTTTTAAATCATACAAAACTCAACATCTTAGAAGGTTTTTTACTTGACATACTGAAAGGATTTTTCCTTCAAAACTGAACCCTGAGGTTATTGAGGCAACCCACAGATTCAACCTTTTAAAAGGTTATTAACTTGTGATAAAACAAGGTTTTTGCTTTAAACGAATACCCTCAGGTTATTGAGGCAACCTACAGATTTACACGTAAAATATTGCTGAACCCAATTTTCAATTTTTTAAAAATAAATAAATGGCAATAACATAATGAAATAACAAAGGTTTCTTTATTTAACGAAGACAAACATTTTTTCATTGCAAATAATCGAATTACACATAATAAAAAGCATCTAGATTTAGGAAGGACAAGATCCGCTTATAGAGGAAGCGAACAACGCGTACTCGCATTGGTTAACGAACGCAACTTGCTGTTTGATGAGAGAAATTGCGGCTGGAAAACATGTTTGTTTTAAGAAACAAACGAGAATTTCAGCCGCAAGAGCTATCTTTGTACACCAAGGTGCGTTCGTTAACCAATGCGAGTACACATTGCCCATTCCCTCTATCAAGGGTAACTGAGTTTGACATTTAATGTTGTCAGTTTTTAAAACCCAACATTTAGATAAAAACAAAATTAAGACCAGGCTCCCTGTGATTTAGCGCAGGAGGTTCTTCAGAAGGTTTACGGCGTTTCAACATTTGGATTGTTTAGATTTCCAACCGATAACTTCCGATTCTATAAAGAGCAGGACGGTCATCGCCTCCTTGCCCCACTGTAGATCAAAGACGTAGTAAACGGCTATCAATGATGTCAGGGCTTCGACTGAATTTGGAATGTACAGAAAGGGAGCCTTCCCAGCTCTAATGTGAAATGAATTGCCACATTTCATAATGTAAGGAGATAACCTCAGAGATGTGCACAAGCAAATTTTGTTCAAGCAATTTTCGATTAATCAAGTAAATTTTTGCTCGAGTAAGTAAATAAATTTTTTTTCTTGCTTGAGTTTGTTTGAACAAAAATCAAACAATTTCAAACAATATTTTCATTGTTTGTTTGGTTTTGTTCAAACAATAAAAAAAAAAAAACTAAAAAGATTCCAAGTTTTCAAGGAAATGATGACTAGCGCAACATGTTTCTCAGTGACAGTAACCAGTCAATCAGGATTCACCGATTCAGTCAGTCAGTCACTGTTTTAGTAGACTTTAAGTTTTCAGAATTCAGACTCTGCTGTTCGACAGTTCATGTCTACTGTGTATGTGAAAAGTTGGAAATCGCAAGGTAATTTTTTTTATTAGTTGTATATACTAGTGCAACTAGTACTAGACATTAAAGCTAAATATATAACTATAATGAAGGTTTTTTTAACATTTATGAACCTTTGTTCCACTGTCGCCTTTTGAACGCAGGAGTTTTACGTGCAAGTGTTGTGCCACAACTCATTAATACCATAGTAGTCCCATTCTGCCCCATAATATTCGTTCTCTGAGTATATGCAAGGTATGATAATTGTTTGCCAATTCGAGCTTGAATGTATGTACCTAATGTTTAATCTTTGGCTGTGTAGGCTATAGAAGTTGAACAACACTCGTTCCATTTGGAAGAAATTCTGACTGGAATAATATTATTCCTATCATTCCTATACTATCTACAGAAGCTAGTTAAACTCAAACAAGGTAATAAAAGATGGATTGGCAATTAGAACTTTTAAACATGCATTTCATTTTTCCTGCGAACAGAAAGCGAGCAAGACTCCAGTTGCCTTCTGAACAAATAACTCTGGGATCTGGATGGAATACTATTGTCTCCTAAGTAAAGCCCTTATATTCATCAGTTTAACTAAAGTAAGGTATTAGAAGGTTGTTGAATAATAAAAAAAATTTTTTTTAAATTTGTTTGTTCACATAGCTATAGGTGTCATTATGGATGATGATGAGTTTCAGTGGCCTGATGAAGCTCCAGAGGTAATGATTGCTGCTGATGAAGTTGAGACTGGGGCCTCTAATGATGAGAATTTCGTCACTGACTCTAATGGCGAAAAGGCTGATTCCAACCATCAACAGCCACCACTAGCAGCAACGGCCAAGAACACGGCAATTAAACAAAAATCATGGGTATGGGACTTTTTTACGATCGAAATCGATCAAAAAGATAAGAAGGAGAAAGCTAGGTGCTTACTCTGCAAAACGAAACCAAAATTTTTAGTGATGTCAGCCACCACAAGTCTATCCTACCATCTCACCCACGCTCACAAAAAAACGTGTCCCGAAGATCCGTCCACTTCTTCCTCGCCAAATGTAGCACCAAACACCATGGCTAAATTCACGACGACTCTGTCCAAAGAAAAGATTGCCTTAATAACAAGAGCAATTACTAATTTCATGGCTTGGGACTTGTATCCCATGAATTGAGCCATGGGTCGAGGATTCAGATCCCTGATGAAGCTTCTTGAGCCTCGTTACACCATTCCCCATCGTACAACGTTTATAAGGACGCACATTCCCGTCGCATATCAAGAAATGCGAGCCCAAGTCGCGGCTAAGTTGAAAAATGCCATCAGGGTCTGTCTTACAACGGATATGTGGACGGATGATTACAGACATTGCTCCTATATGGCAGTAACGGCCCATTTTGTTAGCGATGAGTGGATTTTTGAATCTTTTTGTCTGTCCACTAAACCGAAAAGCAAACGGCTGCCAACCTTGCTGAAGCTTTATCAAGCGTAGCTACAGTGTGGGACCTTAAGTTCAACAAATTTGTTGTTGTAACTGATGGGGGAGCCAATATTAAAAAAGCCGTCAATGATTTGGGTTGGATACAGATACCTTGCTTTGCTCATTTGCTTAATTTATGCATCGCGAAATACGGGTTTTTAAATGTTACGGTCCTAAATCATGTAATTAAAAAGTCAAGTTCCATCGTTCACTTTTTCCATTTCCATGGTCCTGCAATCATTGCAAAACAAAAAGAGCTCGCAAGATTCTATGATTCAATGGTAGAATCAGAAGACCATGACTATTCCGAGCCAATTTCAAGTGATGAAATATCGCAGAATTCATTGAAAAAGGAACAGGCTACACGTTGGAATTCAACTTTGACTAGCATTGAATCTGTCTTAGAAAACCGGGTAGTCATTAGAGAACTTCTGTCATCTGAACAATTTGATTCCCCTCACCTGATACTGACAAACGATGAAATGTCTTTGCTAAAGAAACTTGCTGAATTCTTAAAGCCTTTCCGTTGCCAAACAAATGCCTTGCAAGGTGATAGATATCCTACCATATCTTTGATTTCACCTGCGATCCAAGTTCTTTTAAGGCAGTGTGACGTAGAAGCACCCCAGGAATCTTCGTGTTTGCCCTCGGACTGGGAAATTTCCATGACGCAATTGAAAATTAATGTTAAAACAGCTATGCTGCAACGTTTCCGTCTGATTTGGATGGCTCAGTACTCAACCCCATCTTTCGCCTTGCGACTACTTTAGACATCAGATTTAAGACCAACAAATCTAGTTTCAAAACCTTCGTGGACTTCGTGGATGCGATAAATTATTATGATCGAAAGTTGGGTCCTCTTCCTCCGTCGGAGCCGTCAGCTGCAAGTTCGACACCAACAGAAAACTCAATGCGGACAGCAAATACGACAGCGCCATCATCATCTAGCAAAAAAATCAAAATATCGGCTTTGTACGGCATCGTCTTGGATGCGGAACCTGCTACAAATGGAACCCGAGAAGAGCTTCTGAAGGCTGAAATGCAAAACTTCCTCGCCATTCCAAGATTATCTGCCGATGAAATGGACGAGCTGGGTGTCCATAATATATCCTTCGTGCGCGGCCATAATCAATCTTTGCATGTTTGGGTATCATAGTGTCGCGGGTGAAAAGGGAGATTGGTTATCTCTTCGCAGAGATGAGTCATCCGCTTCTTGGACAACGCTGCGATCATGGTGAAGAAATTTTCGGGAGAAGTACGCTCTAAGAAAGATACGCAGATATGCAGTCCGGAAGGGGAGTAATTCGCGCGACGGTATAAAACGCTGCCCCGAATCTGCGTTAGATGAGTCTCCATCGGGTGAGCTCCCGGAGCAGGGCTCCGTAAGAGGAATTCCCAGGTTTCCCTAGAGGTCTTCAGACGCTTTTCTAACTTTTGGTAATGGTTATCCCTTTTTGTTCGAGTTAAACCATTGTTTAGAATTTAAGTCATCAATTGTTGTATTCATTTTTTCTTGTTCAAATACAACTTGGGTGACAATTGGTGGAGACGCAGCTCATTACCCGTAAGTGACGAACTAGTGCTGCAGAGTTTTAGTTTTTGAGACGCAGCTCGTTACCAGTAAGTAACGAATTTGTGCTGCGGTGTGGCAATTGTAGAAGACGCAGCTCGTTGCCTGAGAGTAAACGAAGTCGTGCTGCAGTCATTGTTAGCCGATGCCGAAGAGGACAAACCCACGGCCTATTGGCCTTAGAGACCCCAGCCGACGATTACATCCGCTTCGAGAACTGTCAAGCGTTCCGGTAGAAACTTCACCTACCAGCCTCATCGTTAGAGAGTGGAACTTCCTTTGTTGGTGATCCCTAAATTTTGAAGGTCCTATTCCAAAGGACCATTTGACCAAAGAAGCTGACAGTCAGGGTGAATCAGTCGAGACTGCAAGAGGCTTAGACTCGGATCCAGAAACCGAGGTCGATTTGGGAGCGGCGAGTCCAGTTGTTCCGGTCGGGGGACAACAATTTGTAGTGCCATTAAGGCATATTGAGCAACCGCAAAGACAAGCTATGGAAGCTGTCAGAAAATTTATTAGCCCGCCAATCTTCCGAAAAAGTTCGGAAGAAGATGAGCACCAATTGATGGAGCTCTTTGAAGAACATTCTACCCACAACAGATGGAATGATATGGGAAAAAGAAATAATTTTGAAAAGTATTTTGATGACGCCGTCAGGAGCTGGTTAAATTGTGCAAGAAATTGTTCTCAACATGCTAGGAGACAATAAGTTCAATCAAGTGCAGTTACAATCAGTGATGGATGGAGCTAATTCTCTTGTTCGAGATTTAATGAATAAAACATTAGACAGTGTGAACCACTTACTTACACAGAGGGGTTTTGATCATTCAGTGATTATTGAAGATTTAAAATTGGAGAACGAAATGTCCCTTAATTTCTTTCATGAATTTTGTGATCAGCATAATCAAAATAAGTATTTCAAACAACACCACGGTCTTATAATGCCACAGAAAATAAAGTTGCCATTTCTACCTACAAACTTCAGCCGAAGAAAAGTTGAACAAGGACAACATTTGTTTTCTGAGGATTTTGTTTTTGTGTCATTACTTGACCAAATTGAACAACTGTTTTATATACCAGAAATTTATAGTATGTTAAACAGTGAAACGACCACACAGTCAGGTAACCATATGTTGTATAACATTTTTATGGATTTGAAAAAATTGTGAAGTATACATTAATTATTCATTATCAGGTTACTTTTCGTCTTTCGCTGACGGGAACAACTTTCAGAAGAGCCCTTTCAGAGACACCCGAATGCTTTGCAGATACACCTCTACATAGACGAAGTTCAGTTACGCAATCATATTGGAAGCTACACCCACAAAATAGTGTTTATATACTTTTCCTTGGGTAACATCAATCCTAAATATCGGTCTTGTTATAAATATATCAATTTACTTGCTATTTTCTATCATTTTTAAGTAGCTTCTTATGATATTAATACTTTTTTAAAACCAATCGTTGAACACTTACAGAAACTAGAACTAGGCCATTCATTTAAAATTGGGGGGCGAAGTGAAATTGTCTATGGGACTTTGACAACAGTAGTAGCTGACCATTTAGCTAGTCATGAAGTAGGAGGTTTTAAAGTAGGATTCTTGAAAGGCTATCGGAAATGTAAATCATGTTTAGGACTTCATGAAGATATTCAAACAAAATTCTTTGATCGTGAATTTGTTGCAAGGTCACAAAAAGACCACGAGGAATACTGTAAAGGAATACAAAATGAAGATATACACGATCATTATTCACGGTTATATGGTATTAACCGAATTTCTATTTTGAACTCACTATTGTATTTCTATTTTATTGGTGGTCTTCTTCCTGATATCATGCACGACATTTTAGAAGGTGTCCTGCCACTAACCATGGCTAAATTTATTTTAAGTTGCATAGAAAAAAAGTATTTCACTCTGAAACAACTAAACTATGTTATCAAAAATTTCTATTATGGCCATTCAGAGGTTGTAGATAAGCCCTCCCCCACAAAAATGGAGCATTTACAAAAGGAGACTATTCGTGGCTCTGCTTCCCAAAAATGGCTTTTATCTGTCAATTTCCTAATGATGATGGGGGCGAAGATTAACAAAGACGATGCATGTCTCAATTGTTTTTCTTTGTTGCTTGAAATTTGTCGTTTAGTTTTTAAGACAAGTATTTCAATTGTTGAATTGCTGAATATGGAATTGTTAATTGCCGAATTTTTATCCGCATTTAAAGAATGCTGGCCATAAAGGCAGTTGATTCCAAAAATGTACCACCTGGTGCATTATCCCCGTTTTATTAAAGATATTGGTCCGTTGGGGGTGGTATGGTGCATGAGATACGAAGCTAAACACACTCACTTAAGGGGATTAAAAGGAATAATTTATGGAATGCTTTCCGCTGTAGTTGCAGATAATTTGGCAAACCACCAAATCGGTGGATTCAAATCAGGTTTCGGTAAAGGCTTCAGGAAATGCAGAACTTGCTTGGGAATTGATGGCAAAATTCAGAGTAATTTCTCAGATTCACAGTTTGTTAAACGTCTCGCAAGGGACCACAACGAGCAGTGTGCTGCCCTGCTGAATTTAGATCTTTCCAAACATTACTCATGGCTGTATGGCCTTCATAACACCTCAATTTTGAACGAGCTACAGTTTTTCACGTGGTTGGTGGATTACCCCCAGACCTGATGCACGATCTTTTAGAGGGAGTAATCCCAAGACTTACTTGTGAGATGTTACTTCATTTTATTGCCCAAATATTAGTTATGTTGGACAAATTTAATTACATCGCCCAAAACTTTAATTATGGCCACAGTGAAAACCATCCGTAATTCAATTGCAACACCTAGTTAAAAAACGATTGCGACAATCTGCGTCGCAGAACTGGTTGCTTTTCGTCAATCTACCTTTAATGCTTGGCCATTTATTAAATGTTAACGATAAGAAGTGGGATTGTTTAATAATTTGCAAGAAGTAACTCAATTAGTTTTAAAAAAATCTTTTTCAAACTATGATATCTTAAAGCTGGGTTTCTTTGTACGCGACTTTATGGCGGGTACAAAAAGGAATTTAAAATGAGAATAATTCCCAAAATGCACACAGTTAAAAATGACTTGCCCACTTAAATACACTTATCAAGTGTACCCAGTGAAAGTGTGGGTTACGTGGCTATCGATCACATTTTTTACAAGTGTAATAGTCCACAAAACACAAGATTTTCCGTGTACTTTCCCTAAATGTACTGTACACTTGTAAACCCCTTTGTTTTTTTCTCGCGACCTTGCCTGAATTCGAAACTCGCAAAATAAAAAATGGTGATCAAGTAACGAATGACGGATGAACTAGGATTTAAAAGTTACCGGTTTTCAATATGTCATTGTATAACTCCAAAAATGCAGTAAAAGTATTTTAAAAATTAATGTAATTAAAATGTTGTTTGGCTTAGAACTTTTTAAGCACATGGTATATCTACAATAATTATGATGGTATTTAGGGATTTATTACCCATTTGCGACACTGAGCTGCGAAATTCCACATAGACCCATAGGCCATAGGACCATAGCGTGTTCACTTACTCGCCATTGCCCTACACTACGTATCTTTCTGCATTTTGCTCCCGACTCTGGTTTTGTTTTTGGTTTGCTTCCGGACTTCCGTTTGTTCCTGCTGTACCTTGCTGCTGCCGTTTCTTGCTGTTTCTTGCTGATGCCGTTTCTTACTGTTCCGATTTGCAAATGGTCTATTTCTTGTTGGATTCTCCAGTTTACAAGTAAGTGGCTTATTCGTAGCGTAAACGTTGTATTTTTAGAATTCATTTTATTCAATTTATTGAGAGAATCGAATTTCATATTATCATCTTTGTGTTGCCAGCAGTCTAATTAGCTATTTCTAAGAAATAGGTAAGAGCTAGAGCTAGAGAATCTTATCGAATAACATGCCTCCTGTGCAGAGAAAGAGTGATTTTACTTGTTTTAAATGTTCTCGGGTCATTTATGGTCCTTATGAAGCTCTTACGAAACATTTTCGTGATCAGTACGGTTTCAAACCGCAGGGAGAGAGAGAAATGACGAATTCCTCTGTGGGCAAAATGGTTGTAAGCAGAAAGTTTATTCATTCGCCAATTTTCGCTATTTCTTGTCGGTATGTGAAAGAAATATTCTTCATTTGGATAGGCACGCTGGCAATAACATTGTTTTGCAAAAAGGTGCAGAGGCAAGGGTAGTTTTATTGTAAGGATCCGCCGACCAAATCAAAATTCAAACGGTAAAATTTAACACGTTGCTTTTATTGCCCTGTTTTGACCCCAAAAGTTGTTGCCCCGAATGACCGACTTTCTACTTTTATTACTCTAACGGTAAAGTCAGCCTTCTTCCGCCGACCTTATATTTTTGAACACGCCTGACCTCGTTTGACTTTAAATTCGACTCTCTGCGTTGCCGTATAAAAGACGGACAAACTTCACCAGCAGGGAGAGTCACCAGTCGACCAGCGAGGCAGTCAGTGAGTCAGTCTTCCTCCCTCCGTCTGTTACCTTTTCCCTTTTGTTTTTGCCGCTGTGTTTTGAAATGTAATTGGTGTCAAATTTAAATAAACATCATCACCCCAATTGTTTCATTATTCCCCATCAGGGTATGGAAGAGAATTATGAAGAAATCCCAATCATTCCAGAAAATCTCGTTAAGTTGTCCGTGGGTAAAATTATTCTTAAACTGTCGGCAAACTTCAATGTTAGTGAAACAGCGATCGATTTCCTGACTGATAGCTTGTAGGGTGTTTTTATGGAGTTCGAGTGTTGTAGTAAACAAGAAATCGTTGAGTCTTTACAGGCTTTATCTACTACTTTTAAAAGAAAAACGTCCTCAAAGAATTATTTCAATTACGTGGCACCGGAAGAAATTTTTATTGGCAGTGAAGAATGACACGCAAGAAATCAAAATGGTGTTTATCTCCCAAAGCAGATCAGTAAAACATTTCAGTACATAAGCGTGCGACAAACATTGACAGCTTTGTTATCAATTGAGGAATTTTGCACAACTTTTTTTGCTGAAAAGAAATCGACCGACGATTTTATTCGTTCCCACAGGGATAGTTTATATTTTGCAAATCACCCTTTTTTGAAAAAAATTCCATGTGCTGTCAGATTTCAAGTATTTTTTTGATGATGTAGGGAATCCACTTGGAAGTAAGGTAAAAATTCTCGAAATCGGTAATTTCAGCTATATGATTTCAAATATTTCTCCATTTGAAAATTCAAGTCTAAAAAATATTTTTCCATTTTTGATTGTTAAGACCAAACACCTTAAAGAACATTGATTTGATTTCGCTTTAAAAGAATTCATGAAGGCTTTAAAAATTTTAGAATCTGAAAAGGGAATGCTCCTTGACATTCATCATCGTCCTGGATCGTCCTGGTCTTAGAGTGCACGGGACAATAGTAACTCTTTGTGCCGACACAAAAGGTGCGCATGAAATCGGAGTTTTCATGAGCCCCTCGGCAACTAAAATTTGTCGACTATACGAAATCAATAGAACTGATTTAAGAAATCATGGTACTACCGACAATAATGTGCTAAGAACCAGGCGGTCAATTGATCAGCAAGTAAAACAAGCGATAGAAAATTTCCCAAATGGAGACCCAAGTTCGGGAATTAGGGGAGCTTGTCCCTATAATGAAAGCCGATTTTTTCATATCGGAGAAAATTTGATTATGGATTCCATGCACGATATTCCTGAAGGAGTTGGTCCATTTATTTTGAAACTATGTTTGAATGAGTGGAACACAAATAGGAAGGATTATGGACTTACAGCTGAGTTCATAAATCAAAGGCATTCATTATGGTCGATATGATTCGGCAAACAAGCCTAGTCCAAAATTCACAGATGCGAATTTGAGAGAGAGAGGTAATTATAGCACTAAACAGCGTGCTGGACAAAAAAAGGTGCCTTTTGAGGAATTTTCCTTTACTCTTTGGAGATCGAATTTCCAAGGAAGACCCCCACTTCAATTTTCTTTTATTATTTCTAGATATTTGTGATATAATATTTGCCCTTGAAATAACAATTTCCCATTGCAATATTTAAAAAAACATGATCTCCGAACTATTTGAAAAATTTCACTTCTTATTTCCCGATGTACAGCATATTAATAAAATGCACCATCTATTCCACTACCCAGAAATGATGCAAATGCATGGGCCACCAATTCGATATTGGTGTATGCGGTTTGAGTCATTTCATTACGTATTAAAACGTAGAGCACAGTTTATTGGTAATTTTATCAATATTTGCAAATCTTTAGCTTGTCATGTACAACGTTTACATAGTCTCAATTTCATTTAAAATGAAACTGTGCGTACGAAAGTAATTTTTGGACCTATAGCAGCAGGGGAAAAAAATATTTCATTTGGTTATTTGATGAGTATACTTCATGTGTCTCGAAATCAAGATTTTCCCTTAGACCCTACTTTAAATCATTCAATCCCTAAATGGATAAAAATCCGAGGCTGGGAATACCGTTCGTGGTGGTGTAATTGTTATTAAAAAATCTTAAGAGACACATTCAAGGCTTCCCAAATTCGCTTTAATCACTGAAGTGATCGTTGAAAATCATTCAGAAATTTTCCTTCTGCTATCAGTTTTAAAAACTGTGTCTTTTGAAACTCGATATCATTCTTTTCTCGTTGAGGAGATAATTACCAAGAAAATAATGGTTAAAAGTATCCTTTCATGCACATCGATTAAGCCGCTTAATTTTGTTAAAAATTTCTCAAATGATTCTAACCAATACATCAGCCCACGTCACATAGTTTACTGGAATAACTTTTAAGTAATTTTTTTTTATTTTCTTTTTAGGCTCAGCCTACTCAAATTCAGACTACATCTAAAGCTCCGAAATACTAAAACGAATTGCTAAACAATATGGATCGATGCTTAGACGAAATGAAAGCCTTGAGTGTAAATGACGTAGAGATATTTTTAAAAACGAAAGGGTTTTCAAACGATGTTACCGATATAATGAGAGGTAAACCTACATAGGTGACACTTTTCTTAAACCTTATTACCTAATTTCAACTTTCTTTATTCGCCAGGAAATGAAATAGACGGGGAATCATTACTCCTACTCAACAACACTGAAGTAGTCAGCATGAGTTTCAAAATTGGCACAGCTGCAAAATTCCGAAAATTATTAGAAATTTTACGCAGTGATGTTAGCGCTCAAAAAGGAGCGCATCAAATCTGCAAAATGAAATTGAAACTGTTGGTCTTAGTCTTCGTAGTGAGTTCCAGTCGACTAGTGACTTTGTAAAAGAACAGGAATCGACTGAAACGGTATGTGGAATAATTTAGTAGGTTAATTAGAATATTGCATATAAGGCAGAAGACAAATTATATTTGTTTAAGTTTAGGTGGATCTCAACTTGTTCGAGATCTTAAAATCCAAAAAAAAAATGAAAGGAAATTGTCGCTAATTATATTTCAAGAAATGAGGATTTTATCACTCATGAAGAACGAATTGAAGTAGTTAACATAATCTGCTCAAACATGATAGCCGTAAATCCACTCAAACATTTCCCGTCTACGACTTTAAAGCATCTTTATGCTGATGCTATTGTTCAAAGTTTCCCGTGTCTCGGAACCAGAGTGAAAGATATCGATGGCACACTGAGGTTGAATCATGATGTGTTTTTCCATCCAGTAGCAGGAGGCTATATTGAAAATCGTTTGAAAGAGATCCGAAGAAAACTTAAGGGATTCAGAAGAGAAAACTAAACGGTTCATCAAACACAGTTATTACTGACAACGTTTCTGGTGAAAAAAAAAAGAGTAGTCAAGCCGACTAATAAGGGTGTTGAACCATTGAAAGGAAAAGCTGCTAGTTTTGATGAAGACAAAATGAAATCTATGGTATACATTACTTTTATTTTTAAAATGTTGCAATTAATGCTTATCTGTAGAATATTTTTTTTTCTAGGTAGAATGGATTAAGGTCCATGTTTGCTCAGGAAGCAATAGAGCAAAGATTTTTGAGTATATGGAGAATACATTCGAATTTCGCGATCGTGAAAGCACCTTTAGATTCACTTCTGCATCTGAAATACTCATGGAATATCCCAGATTAGCCGACGTCGACGAAGGATCGTTGGAAATGATAATATTTCATTTTATTTGTGTACATTCAGTAAAATAATTTTCTTTTCTAACTAGATTCTGCAGGATTTTCATCATAAATACCCGAACATGCATGATGCATTCCAATTGCGCTTCCTCAAGAGGTTTTCATCTTCACTGAAATTGTTGGCTGCAAGGAAACAAGAATAAGTTCCACATTCAGCTGATGGTAATTTCTTTCGATAAGGTTTTTTTTATATTTTCTTAAAATATTCCAATGTCGTGTTTTCTATTTTCAGATTGTATGAACTTGCTCATCTTGTGTCTTCAACTATTGCCAGCCGTCTTCAACGTCAAAAAGGCATCTTTCGATTCCAAAGTAGATCGACTTTTTCACTTCGTTAAGGTAATTACTAATCAGCGGTCATTAAAATGTAATTCTTAATGATCAATGTGCGTAACTCTTTTTATGTATTCAAAATCAAAATGCATTGATTTCTGAAGCTGTCGAAGCAAAGGATGTTATTCATCACAAGCAGCCATACCTTATTGTTGTAGGATCGCTGGAACACCCTTTGTTCTTTAACCTGGTCGTCGATCAAACTCTTATTCCCCTTGTCCGTGATTGTTCGAGATCATTCTGTGTTTTGTTCGCATCGTTTTTCGTATTCCGGCTTGAATCCCTAGCACATTTGGACAAATTCTATCTGTTCTTTGAACAATTTGTGTTCCAAATATTTTTAGGCGAACTTTGCTATAAAATTAGCCCCTCCAATCAAGAATTCGCTAACCCATATAGCACATTTTGGCCGTCGGATGTCCGAATCATCGCCGAACATCCGTTAGATATCTATGAACTCAATTGGTAGTTCCAGGGATGTCCGTCGGCTAGTCACCTTGGAAGTGCAATGGATGTGCGAAAATTATATTCTATGGACCTCCTTCCAACAGCGAAAAAAATTTTCAATTGTTTCATTTAAGGATTGGCCTCGAGCCAATCGGGGGGCTTTTTTGCCAATCGGGTTTCTCATTTCGGGCCATTGACGCGAGGCTCATGGTGGAAAATTCTTCTCCCCGAATTCAATTGGGGTTTAATCGAGGTACTTAATCAGTGAAGGTACCCCGATTGCAATCAATCGATTCATCAATGCCAAAAATATTATCGATTGACTGTTTCACCCGATCGATCCGATAACAACCCCGAAAATAGCTCGTTCTACCCGCTTGTCCCAATTTCTACTCTGAAACCGAAAGAACGGCATTTTTTAAAAATTGCGTCGGGGCAACAGGTTAATCTAAAATTTTACCCCGCACCGTCCCGGTTGAAAAAGTGGCATCTCAATTCGGCCCCGAATGCACTTTATCGGTGCGGGGTGGTTAACTCGATTAGAACTAATTGGGGCCGATCGCTAAGTTTCCTTATTAATTGTCAAAATTTCTTTGTTTCCAAAAGGGGAGAACTTAACCGTGTTCAAATTTTTCCCTTGAACGTATTTTTATTTTAAGTCCGGCATTTAATACGAAAAAAAGGAGTAGTTATCTATTTGCCGGATGGTTTATTTTTTAATTTATTACAAAAAATGAATAAAATATATGTAAGTCGTGAGTTTGTTTGCACAGACTTGCCGTTTAGCTTACGGGAACCAAGCCATTGGAAATTAACTTACAGAAAATAAATATTATTCGGCATTTAATAATATTTAATAATATTTAATAATATTTAAAGCATGTATACTTATGATAGGATTTTAATTTCAAATAATAAAAAACTACTTTAAACTTAATACATCATGCTGAAGTTTAAAATTTAAAAAATATTTAACATAAATTGTTTAATTGCTATTTATACACTTCAGGTTTAACCTAAGTTCGACATCATCTTGACTTCTTAAAAATCCAGTTGGTGATTTGTTATTGAAAAAAACTCAAGTGTTTACAACAATTCGATGATAAGAAAACCCACTCTAATCTTGTTAAAGCGAGAAATACATTCTGAGTAGTAACCAACGTAGTTAACTACTACACAAGAAGCTATGCAAGAAGAATGAACGTTATTCTACCATCGTGGATCCACAAGTGTATTGCAGCACAGTGCTGTCTTTCCTTCGAAGAAGAGGATCACTTCAAAATTGATCCATTACGTTCCCCCCAAACTTCCAGAGGAGGCATTCGTGCTATTTACCCTGTGCCTACGTGGGGTTTGCTGTATGTCTCAGACAGCAGTGATGACGAAAACCAATAAACTAGTTTTTTTCCCAATGCAACATCTGAATAAAGAGATCTAGGAATTTATCTTGCAAGAAATGGGTATGTTCAATTTATATCATAAGAAACAGGAGGTAAGAAACCAGGCCATTATTGTTACAACACTTTTTTTACTTTTTCAATTATTACCAAGGTAATAAAACATCACTTATATACAAGTCCTAGATACTATAAAGAACTCCTGGTTGTTCCCAGGTCTTGTAAAACCTTGCTGATCTAAAGTAAAATCTCTGCCATTTGTAAGATTTTTGGGGTCAACTATGATGAAAGAACCATCTCGAATTACTTTGAAAGCTTGGATATTGTAAACAAATTGTTTTGTTTTCAATACTTTGCATACGAATGCAAATCTTCCCTCGTGACGAACTATGTAAAAAATGATGGCAAATGTGCTCCTTTTGGGAAATACAAATGAAAGTGGTACAAGTAATACTGATTCCTTAATCCGATACTTGGTAGAATTAATTTTTAACAAATTTGTAGTTTCAATAACTGGGAGCGAAGAAGTTATTGGGATTCGGAAAAAACGGATTATTTCATCTTTATAAGAAAGCCCATTCAACGACAAGCATAAGAATTTTCCTGTCGTCACAGTAAATTTTAACATTTATCCATTAGCTTTTGTCATTTTATGGCTCATCCACTGCTGGTGTCTATACGATACAGTAAAGAGCACATTTATAAAATTATTCGTGGATTTGAGAAGAGATTTGAAATAGGCATGTTTGCCTTCAAATCGCATACACCAAAAAGGGAGTAAAGGACCAACATGCTTAATATAATATGGATAATGAACCAAGTGGTGCACAGTAAAATTTTGTTGTACACTTAAGCCCACTTGCTAGTGGGCTTAATGAAAGTCCCCACTTATAAGAGTATTACCCATCTAAAAAGTGTAAAGATACACTTACGCATACACTAAAAAAAAGAGTACCTCCCCACCTATGTACTAAGTGGGCTTAAGTGTACCATAAAACCTACACCTTTATCCTTCAACAAGTGAGCGAATAGGTGTACTATAAGTGGGTTCAATTTAGGTGCCCAAAAAAATGTAATTAAAATCATAATTCTGAATAAGCAAAACTAATGTTCAGACAGGTCTGAGTATGCTAATCTGTATTAGACTTCGTCAAAAGCACAACATGTCTCCATCAAACACATTACAAGTAATAGCCTACATATTGCAATATTTGATCAGTCACGTCTGACGTGACTGATTTACCTGCACACAATAAAATGCAGACACGCACAGTTATGGTTAATGCAAATAAGGAAAAGTATTCTGGCAGTCTGTCTTGGGTGGTAAACAATGTTATGGGGTTATGATCCGTCAGCCAGTCACGTCGGCTGCACGGATGTGAAATGAACAGATTGTAGGAAAGAAATGAAGGATACGTTGGAGTGGTACTTACGTTTGAATTGACTCCATTCCGCTGCCAGGTGATTCGGGTTGAAGACGGCTTCACGGAGGGTATGGTAAAGCGGGATGAAGAAAAGGACGTGCGTTGGTAGGGTGTAAACCGTTTATTCAATTCGTCTCCAACACTCACAAGTCGGTTACACAGCTACAAGAGAACTAATACTGTCTCGACACTAACAAGTTGGTCACACGGCTACAAGAGAACCAACACACACACTAGCTAGGAGCAGACTTGCGAAAAGAAATCGTGTTTTGGGTTTTATACCACTAGTTGGCTTGGGGACGCTAAGGTTGGCGTGGGGTAATAAAAAAGAAAACATCAGCAACAGGTTCATGAAGAAATGTGAACTGGTGCGAAAAAAGGGAAACAAGGTTGAGAGATAAGGTGGGGGTATTGACACCTTGGTCAGCGGAAGGGGGCAATAAACTAATAAAAGAGATAGCGTAAAAAGGAGGTCAAGCATTTGGGGAGAAATACGAGGTTGTACACACTTAAACTAAATGCAGTTAACTTAATTCTAATTAACGTCTTAACTCTAGCAGGAGTCCTTACAATATTACGAAATATGGAAAAACTTGATGTTGGATTTTTGAAAGGGGACAACAACTTTTGGGCAGCATCAGCTTCTCCATAGATATTTTTTAAGGCAATGTTGTCCAGCATATTAGCGAATTCTTGATTGGAGGGGCTAATTTTATAGCAAAGTTCGCCTAAAAATATTTGGAACACAAATTGTTCAAAGAACAGATAGAATTTGTCCAAGTGTGCTGGGGATTCAAGCCGGAATACGAAAAACGATGCAAACAAAACACAGAATGATCTCGAACAATCACGGACAAGGGGAATAAGAGTTTGATCGACGACCAGGTTAAAGGACAAAGGGTGTTCCAGCGATCCTACAACAATAAGGTAGGGCTGCTTGTGATGAATAACATCCTTTGCTTCGACAGCTTCAGAAATCAATGCATTTTGCTTTTGAATACATAAAAAGGGTTACGCACATTGATCATTAAGAATTACATTTTAATGACTGCTGATTAGTAATTACCTTAACGAAGTGAAAAAGTCGATCTACTTTGGAATCGAAAGATGCCTTTTTGACGTTGAAGACGGCTGGCAATAGTTGAAGACACAAGATGAGCGAGTTCATACAATCTGAAAAAAGAAAACACGACATTTGAATATTTTAAGAAAATATAAAAAAAACCTTATCGAAAGTAATTACCATCGGCTGAATGTGGAACTTATTCTTGTTTCCTTGCAGCCAACAATTTCAGTGAAGATGAAAACCTCTTGAGGAAGCAAAATTGGAATGCATCATGCATGTTCGGGTATTTATGATGAAAATCCTGCAGAATCTAGTTAGAAAAGAAAATTATTTTACTGAATGTACACACATAAAATGAAATATTATCATTTCCAACGATCCTTCGTCGACGTCGGCTAATCTGGGATATTCCATGAGTATTTCAGATGCAGAAGTGAATCTAAAGGTGCTTTCACGATCGCGAAATTCGAATGTATTCTCCATATACTCAAAAATCTTTGCTCTATTGCTTCCTGAGCAAACATGGACCTTAATCCATTCTACCTAGAAAAAAAAAATATTCTACAGATAAGCATTAATTGCAACATTTTAAAAATAAAAGTAATGTATACCATAGATTACATTTTGTCTTCATCAAAATCAGCAGTTTTTCCTTTCAGGGGTTCAACACCCTTATTAGTCGGCTTGACTACTCTTTTTTTTTTTCACCAGAAACGTTGTCAGTAATAACTGTGTTTGATGAACCATTTAGTTTTCTCTTCTGAATCCCCAAAGTTTTCTTCGGATCTCTTTCAAACGATTTTCAATATAGCCTCCTGCTAATGGATGGAAAAAAAACATCATGATTCAACCTCAGTGTGCCATCGATATCTTTCACTCTGGTTCCGAGACACGGGAAACTTTGAACAATAGCATCAGCATAAAGATGCTTTAAAGTCGTAGACGGGAAATGTTTGAGTGGATTTACGGCTATCATGTGTGAGCAGATTATGTTAACTACTTCAATTCGTTCTTCATGAGTGATAAAATCCTTATTTCTTGAAATATAATTAGCGACAATTTCCTTTCCTTTTTTTTCGGATTTTAAGATCTCGAACAAGTTGAGTTCCACCTAAACTTAAACAAATATAATTTGTCTTCTGCCTTATATGCCATATTCTAATTAACCTACTAAATTATTCCACATACCGTTTCAGTAGATTCCTGTTCTTTTGCAAAGTCACTAGTCGACTGGAACTCACTACGTAGACTAAGACCAACAGTTTCAATTTCATTTTGCAGATTTACTCCTTTTTGAGCGCTAACCTCACTGCGTAAAATTTCTAATAATTTTCGGAATTTTGCAGCTGTGCCAATTTTGAAACCCATGCTGGCTACTTCAGTGTTGTTCAGTAGGAGTAATGATTCCCCGTCTATTTCATTTCCTGGCGAATAATGAAAGTTGAAATTAGGTAATAAGGTTTAAGAAAAGTGTTACCTATGTAGGTTTACCTCTCATTATATCGGTAACATCGTTTGAAAACCCTTTCGTTTTTAAAAATATCTCTACGTCATTTACACTCCAGGCTTTCATTTCGTCTAAGCATCGATCCATATTGTTTAGCAACTCGTTTTAGTATTTCGGAGCTTTAGATGTAGTCTGAAATTGAGTAGGATGAGCCTAAAAAGAAAATAAAAAAAAAATTACTTAAAAGTTATTCCAGTAAACTATGTGACGTGGGCTGATGTATTGGTTAGAATCATTTGAGAAATTTTTAACAAAATTAAGCGGCTTAATCGATGTGCATGAAAGGATACTTTTAACCATTATTTTCTTGGTAATTATCTCCTCAACGAGAAAAGAATGATATCGAGTTTTAAAAGACACAGTTTTTAAAACTGATAGCAGAAGGAAAATTTCAGAATGATTTTCAACGATCACTTAAGTGATTAAAGCGAATTTGGGAAGCCTTGAATGTGTCTCTTAAGATTTTTTAATAACAATTACACCACCACGAACGGTATTCCCAGCCTCGGATTTTTATCCATTTAGGGATTGAATGATTTAAAGTAGGGTCTAAGGGAAAATCTTGATTTCGAGACACATGAAATATACTCATCAAATAACCAAATGAAATATTTTTTTCCCCTGCTGCTATAGGTCCAAAAATTACTTTCGTACGCACAGTTTCATTTTA
The DNA here is from genome assembly GCF_020631705.1 of Daphnia magna. Taxonomy (NCBI): domain Eukaryota; kingdom Metazoa; phylum Arthropoda; class Branchiopoda; order Diplostraca; family Daphniidae; genus Daphnia; species Daphnia magna. The sequence continues at coordinate 4,853,835 of NC_059186.1, read as the reverse complement.
AATGAAATTGAGACTATGTAAACGTTGTACATGACAAGCTAAAGATTTGCAAATATTGATAAAATTACCAATAAACTGTGCTCTACGTTTTAATACGTAATGAAATGACTCAAACCGCATACACCAATATCGAATTGGTGGCCCATGCATTTGCATCATTTCTGGGTAGTGGAATAGATGGTGCATTTTATTAATATGCTGTACATCGGGAAATAAGAAGTGAAATTTTTCAAATAGTTCGGAGATCATGTTTTTTTAAATATTGCAATGGGAAATTGTTATTTCAAGGGCAAATATTATATCACAAATATCTAGAAATAATAAAAGAAAATTGAAGTGGGGGTCTTCCTTGGAAATTCGATCTCCAAAGAGTAAAGGAAAATTCCTCAAAAGGCACCTTTTTTTGTCCAGCACGCTGTTTAGTGCTATAATTACCTCTCTCTCTCAAATTCGCATCTGTGAATTTTGGACTAGGCTTGTTTGCCGAATCATATCGACCATAATGAATGCCTTTGATTTATGAACTCAGCTGTAAGTCCATAATCCTTCCTATTTGTGTTCCACTCATTCAAACATAGTTTCAAAATAAATGGACCAACTCCTTCAGGAATATCGTGCATGGAATCCATAATCAAATTTTCTCCGATATGAAAAAATCGGCTTTCATTATAGGGACAAGCTCCCCTAATTCCCGAACTTGGGTCTCCATTTGGGAAATTTTCTATCGCTTGTTTTACTTGCTGATCAATTGACCGCCTGGTTCTTAGCACATTATTGTCGGTAGTACCATGATTTCTTAAATCAGTTCTATTGATTTCGTATAGTCGACAAATTTTAGTTGCCGAGGGGCTCATGAAAACTCCGATTTCATGCGCACCTTTTGTGTCGGCACAAAGAGTTACTATTGTCCCGTGCACTCTAAGACCAGGACGATCCAGGACGATGATGAATGTCAAGGAGCATTCCCTCTTCAGATTCTAAAATTTTTATTGCCTTCATGAATTCTTTTAAAGCGAAATCAAATCAATGTTCTTTAAGGTGTTTGGTCTTAACAATCAAAAATGGAAAAATATTTTTTAGACTTGAATTTTCAAATGGAGAAATATTTGAAATCATATAGCTGAAATTACCGATTTCGAGAATTTTTACCTTACTTCCAAGTGGATTCCCTACATCATCAAAAAAATACTTGAAATCTGACAGCACATGGAATTTTTTTCAAAAAAGGGTGATTTGCAAAATATAAACTATCCCTGTGGGAACGAATAAAATCGTCGGTCGATTTCTTTTCAGCAAAAAAAGTTGTACAAAATTCCTCAATTGATAACAAAGCTGTCAATGTTTGTCGCACGCTTATGTACTGAAATGTTTTACTGATCTGCTTTGGGAGATAAACACCATTTTGATTTCTTGCGTGTCATTCTTCACTGCCAATAAAAATTTCTTCCGGTGCCACGTAATTGAAATAATTCTTTGAGGACGTTTTTCTTTTAAAAGTAGTAGATAAAGCCTGTAAAGACTCAACGATTTCTTGTTTACTACAACACTCGAACTCCATAAAAACACCCTACAAGCTATCAGTCAGGAAATCGATCGCTGTTTCACTAACATTGAAGTTTGCCGACAGTTTAAGAATAATTTTACCCATGGACAACTTAACGAGATTTTCTGGAATGATTGGGATTTCTTCATAATTCTCTTCCATACCCTGATGGGGAATAAAACTACCCTTGCCTCTGCACCTTTTTGCAAAACAATGTTATTGCCAGCGTGCCTATCCAAATGAAGAATATTTCTTTCACATACCGACAAGAAATAGCGAAAATTGGCGAATGAATAAACTTTCTGCTTACAACCATTTTGCCCACAGAGGAATTCGTCATTTCTCTCTCTCCCTGCGGTTTGAAACCGTACTGATCACGAAAATGTTTCGTAAGAGCTTCATAAGGACCATAAATGACCCGAGAACATTTAAAACAAGTAAAATCACTCTTTCTCTGCACAGGAGGCATGTTATTCGATAAGATTCTCTAGCTCTAGCTCTTACCTATTTCTTAGAAATAGCTAATTAGACTGCTGGCAACACAAAGATGATAATATGAAATTCGATTCTCTCAATAAATTGAATAAAATGAATTCAAAAAATACAACGTTTACGCTACGAATAAGCCACTTACTTGTAAACTGGAGAATCCAAGAAAAAATGGACCATCTGCAAATGGGAACAGTAAGAAACGGCATCAGCAAGAAACAGCAAGAAACGGCAGCAGCAAGGTACAGCAGGAACAAACGGAAGTCCGGAAGCAAACCAAAAACAAAACCAGAGTCGGGAGCAAAATGCAGAAAGATACGTAGTGTAGGGCAATGGCGAGTAAGTGAACACGCTATGGTCCTATGGCCTATGGGCCTATGTGGAATTTCGCAGCTCAGTGTCGCAAATGGGTAATAAATCCCTAAATACCATCATAATTATTGTAGATATCCCATGTGCTTAAAAAGTTCTAAGCCAAACAATATTTTAATTACATTAATTTTTAAAATACTTTTACTGCATTTTAGGAGTTATACAATGACATATTGAAAACTGGTAACTTTTAAATCCTAGTTCATCCGTCATTCGTTACTTGAACGCCATTTTTTATTTTGCGAGTTTCGAATTTGAGCAAGGGCGCGAGAAAAAAACAAAGTAGTTTACAAGTGTACAGTACATTTAGGGAAAGTACACGGAAAATCTTGTGTTTTGTGGACTATTACACTTGTAAAAAGTGTGATCGATAGCCACGTAACCCACACTTTCACTGGGTACACTTGATAAGTGTATTTAAGTGGGCAAGTCATTTTTAACTGTGTGCATTTTGGGAATTATTCTCATTTTAAATTCCTCTTTGTACCCGCCATAAAGTCGCGTTCAAAGAAACCCAGCTTTAAGATATCATAGTTTGAAAAAGATTTTTTTTTACTAATCGAGTTACTTCTTGCAAATTATTAAAACAATCCCACTTCTTATCGTTAACATTTAATAAATGGCCAAGCATTAAAGGTAGATTGACGAAAAGCAACCAGTTCTGCGACGCAGATTGTCGCAATCATTTTTTAACTAGGTGTTGCAACTGAATTACGGATGGTTTTCACTGTGGCCATAATTAGAGTTTTGGGTGATGTAATTAAATTTGTCCAACATAACTAATTTTTGGGCAATAAAATGAAGTAACATCTCACAAGTAAGTCTTGGGATTACTCCCTCTAAAAGATCGTGCATCAGGTTTGGGGGTTATCCACCAACCACGTGAAAAAACTGTAGCTCGTTCAAAATTGAGGTGTTATGAAGGTCATACAGCCATGAGTAATGTTTGGAAAGATCTAAATTCAGCAGGGCAGCACACTGCTCGTTGTGGTCCCTTGCGAGACGTTTTACAAACTGTGAATCTGAGAAATTACTCTGAATTTTGCCATCAATTCCCAAGCAAGTTCTGCATTTCCTGAAGCCTTTACCGAAACCTGATTTGAATCCACCGATTTGGTGGTTTGCCAAATTATCTGCAACTACAGCGGAAAGCATTCCATAAATTATTCCTTTTAATCCCCTTAAGTAAGTGTGTTTAGCTTCGTATCTCATGCACCATACCACCCCCAACGGACCAATATCTTTAATATTATGGGGATAATGCACCAGGTGGTACATTTTTGGAATCAACTGCCTTTATGACCAGCATTCTTTAAATGCGGATAAAAATTCGGCAATTAACAATTCCATATTCAGCAATTCAACAATTGAAATACTTTTCTTAAAAACTAAACGACAAATTTGAAGCAACAAAGAAAAACAATTTAGACATGCATCGTCTTTGTTAATCTTCGTCCCCATCATCATTAGGAAATTGATTCGCCCCCCAATTTTAAATGAATGGCCTAGTTCTAGTTTCTGTAATTGTTCAACGATTGGTTTTAAAAAAGTATTAATATCATAAGAAGCTACCTAAAAATGATAGAACATAGCAAGTAAATTGATATATTTATAAGAAGACCGATATTTAGGATTGATGTAACCCAAGAAAAAGTATATAAACACTATTTTGTGGGTGTAGCTTCCAATATGATTGCATAACTGGACTTCGTCTATGTAGAGGTGTATCTGCAAAGCATTCGGGTGTCTCTGAAAGGGCTCTTCTGAAAGTTGTTCCCGTCAGCGAAAGACGAAAAGTAACCTGTTAATGAATAATTAATGCATACTTCACAATTTTTTCAAATCCATACAAATGTTATACAACATATGGTTACCTGACTGTGTGGTCGTTTCACTGTTTATCATACTATAAATTTCTGGTATATAAAACAGTTGTTCAATTTGGTCAAGTAATGACACAAAAACAAAATCCTCAGAAAACAAATGTTGTCCTTGTTCAACTTTTCTTCGGCTGAAGTTTGTAGGTAGAAATGGCAACTTTATTTTCTGTGGCATTATGAGACCGTGGTGTTGTTTGAAATACTTAATTTGATTATACTGATCACGAAATTCATGAAAGAAATTAAAAGACATTTCGTTCTCCAATTTTAAATCTTCAATAATCACTGAATGATCAAAACCCCTCTGTGTAAGTAAGTGGTTCACACTGTTTAATGTTTTATTCATTAAATCACTGATTGTAACTCCACTTGATTGAACTTATTGTCTCCTAGCATGTTGAGAACAATTTCTTGCACAATTTAACCAGCTCCTGGCGGCGTCATCAAAATACTTTTCAACATTATTTCTTTTTCCAATATCATTCCATCTGTTGTGGGTAGAATGTTCTTCAAAGAGCTCCATCAATTGGTGCTCATCTTCTTCCGAACTTTTTCGGAAGATTGGCGGGCTAATAAATTTTCTGACAGCTTCCATAGCTTGTCCAGGAAGGAGTATAGAGGAGAAAGTAGTTAGTATCCCTTTACACAGGGCAGTCAAACCAATAGTCGTCCGCCGCCACCAGTTGGCAGCACAATGACGTGGAGGGGAAGTATTTAGTTGTTTTCCTATTTACTTGTGTGGGACAGCCGAAGATTTTAGGTAATGTTTTTGCAAAATTGAAGTTATTTCTTTAGCTTAAGAATAGTTATTTATCTTAAAACAATCTACATTAAATTTCCTATCTGGCACTATTAAGATAACTGATGTTTACTATCATTAAAACCACCCTAAAGAGCCAAATAAGAAGATGGTATTTCGTTCGTATTGTTTTCATGCCATGAAAAGTGACAATTATATGTTCTTAATATTAATTTTTCAAATATTTTGCATAGAAATGGTGAGGACATGTGCGGCTCCAGGCTGTAGAACTGGATACCCTTTAAAGAAAGGTGAAGCAAATCAAGTTAGACCAAAACGAGCACTTTTCGCAGCCCCCAAAGACCAAGAATTGTTGAAGAAGTGGCAACACAACTTACCAAGAAAAGAACTCAAGTTGAGTAATAGCTCTTATGTCTGTGAGTTACACTTCCTACAAGAAGATATCCAGAACTCCTACTTTGGATTGTGTAATGGTGTACCATCTGACGTTATTGCACTGCAGACCGTTAACAAACATTTAAGACCAGTAGCTGTACCTGTTTTATGGCCTGGTAAGTTGCAAATACTTTTACAATTAAGATGCATTGTCAATTGAAATAGTAATTGTTATTTCTTTTCAGGATGCCCAGATTATCTGTCAAAGAAAGAGAAACCGAAAAGGAAACCTCCCAAAGAACGAGTCCTTCCCAGCCCAGAAGCTACCATCTTCGATAATGAAGAAGTTGGTTCGGGAGATATCGATTTTTCTGAGATCACCCTTGACCCATTTCTTGTTGCTGATCCTGATTTAACAAGTTAAAAAATTTTTTAGGTGTGTCTGATATAAAGTAATAAATGTAATTAATATCCTACAGAGAGAATGTCGCGTATGTCGCGTATGTCCTCCTGAATGGATCGAGGTTGAAAAAGCAGAATCTCTTGAGAGAAAAAAACGAGTAGTTTGTGAAATGCTGCTCAATCCTACAACCGAAGTGCCATTTGTAATGAAGGCCATATCAGTCGATTTTAATTTAAAATCTGTTTCTTTCTTCATGCTGGGGAAACTACTACCTGGTCCTAGCAATCCTGTGCCGTTTGAGACTGTTTCTGACATCAATGCAATCTTAGATTCTTTTCACAAAAAGAAAGTTTGTATGGGATTTAAAGTTGTTTCCTATGCCTGCGCAAAAGAAATCTCAACAGGTTGTCTCATTAATGGTTCTTGGCATTCAAAACAGTATGTGTAAACCATATAAGTAATTAGTAATTTAACCATGTTTAAAAAATTCTGTCGCTTTTTTATCATAGGTGCCTTAACTTGTGTGAAGATGGAAAATCTCTCTGCTCCATCTGTCACCTTTTGAAGGAAAGTGTAACCCGAAGACAACGGCGGATGCGTGCAAAAGAACTGTTGCTTAAGTCCATTTCCAAAACAAACAAATCTCCAAGGAAAAATAGGAAAATTAAGGCCTACAGGTTCATGTGTAAAGAGGCACTTATCGAGGATCTGAAATTCGTCAAAAGCAGGCTGAGAAATCGGGAAAAGGCATTAGCCCATGAACGACTCCGAGTTCAGGTACTATTTTTCATTTCATTCATCTATCATTCATTGATCTCATGCTATTCATATTATTGTTATATTTATACAGAAGCTGCAAGCTGAAGTCAAGCAGGCACGGATTGATGTGTCAAATTTTAAAGAAGAGACTATCCAAGAGTATTTAATGCCGTTAGGACATCAGGTAGTTTAGGAATTCCTTATTGGAACTGCTGTTTTCTTTCTTTCTAATAACTTCTAGACTTTACATCTAAATGACACAAATCTGAACGATTCCTTTACGTCTTTTTACAAGCTTTTCTTGTTTAAAAACTTTTTTATTGTGTACTCTACTTCCATTTCAAAAACTTATTAATTATGAAATGAATAGTATAAACAATTTTCTTTGGGTAATAACGATATACAGATGTACTATTACTCATTGATTAATTAATATTTTACACCAACCTAAGTCGTTTAATTGTTTCAAAATTTATTAACTAAATACTCTTTTTGTAGGCAAAGGCGACAGTTACACTACTTATTAAACAAGCTAAGCTATTGGCGTCAGGCAAGAAGAAAGGAATGAGGTACGATGCCGAGTGGTTATTGGAATGCCTTATGCTGCGGATTAAAAGCTCGGGGGTTTATAACCACCTACGGGAAATAAAGATGCTTCCTCTACCCCATCCTACCACTTTAGGAAGAATGCTTTCCTCAATGTCATGCAAGTTTGGATTCAGCAAAATGGCATTAGAAGCCATAGAAAAGATGTTGAGCAAATGCAGTGCAACAGAACGTTTAGGCGTTTTAACCTTTGACGAAATCCAAATTGCAGAGAATTTTCAATTCAGTTCACAATCTTTCGCATTCGATAGAAGAGTAGACCTCGGTCACATCGCGGAGGAGATAGACGAAAATGAAGAAAATACTGACAAGAATTAAGAAAATACTGACAAGAATTTGAATAAGGAACTAGCAGATCACGCCGTAGTCTTTATGTTCCGTTCATTGTTAGGAAACTGGGTCCAGCCATTCGCTGTTTTCACTTCCAAAGGTGCTGCTCCCGGACAAGATTTGTTTCGCTTGCTTTTAGCAGGTATTATCCGCCTTGAAGAGCATGGAGCTCGCGTTACTGCCGTAACAAGCGATGGAGCACAGAACAACAAAGCGGTTTGGATGAAAGCTCACATTTCAATTGTTAAAAGCCGCGATGGAAAAGAATCGATTACCAACTCAATGCCCCACCCAACCGTAGTGGAAAAAGTGATCTATTTTTTTCTAGATCCACCACATGCTTTCAAATGTATACGGAATCAGATCCTCAATCACGGAGATGTTCAGGTTTAGTATACTACTTTTTTTCAAGTGGTTTTTCTTGTTATACATAACTTAATAACTTATATAGGTGGCAGGGAAGTTATTTTCTAGACGACAGCTGCATATGCTATATAATATTGATGCGCTGGTTTCCGGCGGCGGTAAAAGAGTATGTCCCAGATTAACGAATTCGCACTTGTGGCCAAAGCCAATGCAGAAAATGAACGTGCGATTAGCTGTCCAGGTACTATTGTATATTTACTAACATCAATTTTCAACGCTGATAAATTTTATGAAATTTTAATAGCTTCTTTCGAAATCAGTGGCAGATGGATTCACTTGGTTTCGTACTCACGGCATTGAAAATGTGCGCAAACGATTCAAAGACACAGAAATAATTTCACAGTTGTTTTTGTTATTGGATAAAGTATTTGATTTTATGAACTCAAGATGTTGGAAAAATAGATTAACGCCAGACGCATTGAAAAATATGATCAAGTTACATTTCTTATGCTTTTTAAAATTTTATATATGAAAATAATGGAACTTATGACAGGCTTTCCATGACATGGAGGAACTTCTTATTTTAACAGAACAATGTGAAAAGAGGCAAAAAACTGAATTTGGCCCTCATTTTCCGCCACCATTCGTTTCTTTAGTAACGCTCAAAGCGCTGAGAATCACAATGAAGTCAATGAAGGATATTGCAGCATCTTTGTTCGCCAGTTGCTTCAAGTATATTTTAACAGGAAAGATCAATCAAGATTGCCTTGAGGTACTTTTTAAAAATTAACCTTAATTACCTTAATTTATTGATTTTACTGTTTCCCTAAATAGCGCTTCTTCGGCATCATTCGTGTAGCGAATGGAAGTAACGAAATGCCAACCACTACAACTTTCCTTCAGCTATTTCGCATGATTGCGTTGTACTATCCGACGAAAAAGATTCTGAGGGGAGCAAACGTTGACGACGAATCTGACTTGAATTCCGAAGAAAGGCTGACAGTTTTAACTAACTATCACGACTGGATTAAAGGTGGGTACAAAGAGAACAAGAAGAAGCAAGATGCATTTCGAAAATTTGTAAAGGATTTATTATTGGACGGAATTACAGTCTAAGTTGAAACAGAGCTGCAGAACTCTAGTCAGACTGCCAGCACAAGTGATAATGTTATTTTTTATATTGGGGGTTACATGGTTAACAAAATCCAAAAGCATTCCAAGTGCATGACTTGCATTGACTCTGTCAAAGGTGGACTCGAGTCCTTGCCGAAAGATTTCGCCGCTCAAGATTTAACCGAACTAAAAAGCAAAGGTTATCTGAAATTTGCATCGCTTAACCTTTTCATGCTCTTGAAAGTCGTGGAAAAGGAAATTCAGAAAAAAATTTACTGTATATTGGTCAAATTTTTCGTCCAAACTCATTCACAGACATTATCACTTCGCTCGTAGAGCACAAACTGCCGCAAATAGGCTGTCAAGACCACATGCAAGTCTTCATGACTAACATTATCATGGATTTCATGTCCACGCGAATGAAGTGCATTGCCAAAGAAAAAAGACTGAAAATCACTGAAGATAAGAGAGTGAAAGAAAAGTCGACACGGAAAGAGAAAAAAATCTAATATTTTTATTTATGCATTCATTGCTTAATGTAAAATGATTTCATAACATGCCTTTCATAACATGCCTAACCACGAGAGTATTAAACGATATGACTATCGACTTTCAGGTATATTATCACATTTTTTCCTTTTTTTTCCTATTCTTTCCCATGAGCTCCCATAAGACTACGGCAAAAACTTCCCCTCCAAGTCATTGTGCTGCCAACTGGTGGCGGCGGACGACTATTGGTTATGGAGAGCCATAGGACTACTTCCTCCTTTATACTCCTTCCTGGCTTGTCTTTGCGGTTGCTCAATATGCCTTAATGGCACTACAAATTGTTGTCCCCCGACCGGAACAACTGGACTCGTCGCCGCTCTCAAATCGACCTCGGTTTCTGGATCCGAGTCTAAGCCTCTTGCAGTCTCGACTGATTCACCCTGACTGTCAGCTTTTTTGGTCAAATGGTCCTTTAGAATAGGACCTTCAAAATTTAGGGATCACCAACAAAGGAAGTTCCACTCTCTAACGATGAGGCTGGTAGGTGAAGTTTCTACCGGAACGCTTGACAGTTCTCGAAGCGGATGTAATCGTCGGCTGGGGTCTCTAAGGCCAATAGGCCGTGGGTTTGTCCTCTTCGGCATCGGCTAACAATGACTGCAGCACGACTTCGTTTACTCTCAGGCAACGAGCTGCGTCTTCTACAATTGCCACACCGCAGCACAAATTCGTTACTTACTGGTAACGAGCTGCGTCTCAAAAACTAAAACTCTGCAGCACTAATTCGTCACTTACGGGTTATGAGCTGCGTCTCCACCAATTGTCACACAAGTTGTATTTGAACAAGAAAAAATGAATACAACAAGTGATGACTTAAATTCTAAACAATGGTTTAACTCGAACAAAAAGGGATAACCATTACCAAAAGTTAGAAAAGCGTCTGAAGACCTCTAGGGAAATCTGGGAATTCCTCTTACGGAGCCCTGCTTCGGGAGCTCACCCGATGGAGACTCATCTAACGCAGATTCGGGGCAGCGTTTTATACCGTCGCGTGAATTACTCCCCTTCCGGACTGCATATCTGCGTATCTTTCTTAGAGCGGACTTCTCCCGAAAATTTCTTCACCATGATCGCAGCGTTGTCCAAGAAGCGGATGACTCATCTCTGCGAAGAGATAACCAATCTCCCTTTTCACCCGCGACACTATGATACCCAAACATGCAAAGATTGATTATGGCCGCGCACGAAGAACGATCGTGGGAACTGAAACTGAATGTAAGTTTCCTATTTCGTTAAATGTCATGCATACCACTGTAGATATTACTTATTTATTTCTATTTTTTAGTGGATACAGTATCCTACGACGAAAATGTGACTAAGATGCTGGAATTGTTTTCCAATGGAGATGGCATTACACCGGTTCTAGTTATTTTATCGAAAGCAACATATAATGGCCGTCGAAAGCAGTTCCAAAACTGTGAGCTGTCTACAATTGTTCAGGATGTAGTGAAAAATGTTTGCCCATTGCTACAGTTTCAACCATTCGTAAGCTAAATTTGCGACGGTGTGAGACATTTATATGTGTGAATTTCAAATTTTTTAATATTTTCTTTTTAAAGCTTAACGATGAAATGGAAGGAATAATTGGCACTTGAATGATTCAAACAATTGCCGACAACGGGAGACAATTAGTCCCAAAAATTATTCGTCATGCTCATTGCTCCAAATCCTTGCTAACCAAAGCTATTTTGAGTTTCTACTCAGATTTGACAGACTTCGGTGATTATTTCTGTAATGTTTTTCTCTATATATATAATTATAATCTCCAAAATTTTATGGTAAAATCTATTGCACTTCACGTGTGAAGTACTCCAATGTCGAGACTTGCTATTGTACTTCACGGCAGCGTTGCCAATTTCACTTTTATTTTCATTCCTTCTTGCTATTGTACTTCACGGCAGCGTTGCTAATTTAACTTTTATTTTCCATTCGTTGAAAAAGATGTTATTATGCGCTTAAACAGTCTTGATTCTTTTGATTTCACGCATTGAGTGATAACGGCATCAGGTTATACATCAGCTTTTCGAAGAACGATTGTTTTATGCAACACTCGACAAGGTCAAGTGACCACTATGCTTTGCTGCAGTAAAATGAAAATAAACTCCATGTTAATGAATGTTAACAGATTTTCATTGACAACATTAAGCAGGGCCTATAATTATATCGTTATTTATTAGTAGCTTTGCTACCATTACATTAAGACTGAAGCTACATGCTTTTTAAAATTAAAATAAATCACGCTTGGTTTCAGGTCGGTTTTGGCGCGATGCGCTCGATATAATATGCTCCGCCTTCGTGAAATAAACAAGACTGGGTCGACTTTTCACAATGAAATTTTTTGAAAACCGAAAAAATAAAAGATAATCTTCTCTCGTGTTTACCGACATACTTTTACGTTTCTTATTGTTGCAGTGCCCTGTAACCAGTAGTCCCACGATCTTGGAAAGAACTTACTACACCATTACATCTCAACACTTGGCGAATTTCAATCATTGACAATAGGCCTAGTAATCATATCCTGGCTCGTATCTTATATTTACTGTCAAACATGATTGAATACAAGAAATATATGATAGGAAACATGTTACGTTGTATTCTTTGTATTGGGTTTTCTTTTAATTTGTCCTTGTTGATCGCCCTTTTCAAGTCGGCCGCTACTTCAATGATGAGGCTTTTTCACCATCTTCCGGAGTCCGGAGCAAGGGACGTCTCTCCTGAGAATTACTTGGATCCTTATTGAAGATGAGGTAACCGCCGCTAACAAGCCACTTTTGAGGGGTGCGTGTTTTTGAAAGAAAAGTAAAACAGAATGCAGAAATTTTTAGTACAGTTCAGTCTCTCTTACGAGAATGTCTCTCTCTAGGTTAATGGTCAAAGGGAAGAGTTTCGATAGTCACAATGAGATTTTGAAGTGCATCAAAGAAATCGAGTTACAGGATCACGTCTATTTGCGCCGCGGCACTTGCCAAACAGTCAAATCATACAATAACCGGAAAGATGTAAGTCTCACTTTATTTATCTTTTTGAAAATGTTTCAAAATAATAAATCTCATGCTACAGGTACACACAAAACTTGACCCAATAGTTGAGTTTTACAGAGTCGAGTGCGTCTGCCCACACAACAATTCCGGCAGTAGATTGCGTCCGACCTTGGATAAACGACCAAATCAGAATACCATGGCATGTGATTGTCCGGTCCGGATTAATTTGGTCTATGATAAAGAGAAAGGAAAGTTTGTAATCAGAAATTCAGTGCTTGAACACAAGAACCACCCGATTTCAGCCGAGCACGTTAAAACTTATGCTAGGAAACGGTACGTTTATACAATTGTAATTTCAATAAGTGCTTGTTAAGGATATACTAAATTTTTGGCTTTATTAGGCACATGGTTGAAGAAAGTCTTGAATTCGCCAAACAAGCTTTGGCCGTCGGTGCGCAGCCCACCAGATTAAGAGGATTGCTGTTGAAAAAATACGATTTCCATCTTATCAGTAGAGATTTGATAAATCTCAAACAAAGTTTGACTGGTAGGTTAAAATTGCAATTTAGCAAAAACTTTGGTTCAATAGCTTAAATTTCTACTCTTACTTAAAGGAAATGACGAAGATGAATGGCAAAACACGGTTACCATTTTAAGAGAGCTCGAAGAAGAAAATCAGCAAAATATCCAAATTTCTGGGGAAGACAATAAAGGAAATGAGCGGTCGAAAAATGTTGTGCAGGTTGTTCACGAGCCAAACGGGGAAATTCACGAAATCTATCTCCAGACAGAATCGCAAAGAAAATTATACTCCAAGATAGGAACTGTTTTAGAAATGGACGGGACTTACGGCACCAACAATGTGGGTTTCTCACTTTACCACTTGTTGTGTGAAGATAATAATAGTGAAAGCCAGCCTGTCGCGCAGTATTTCACCAAGACCGAAACAAAAGATGCTCTCTCCGATTTCCTGCGAATATTTACGGAGGTATTTACATTATATTATTTGACATGACAACGTAAACTAATTATGAATCATACTTACATGACTAAAGTCACCATTACCGATATACTGAGATCGCAGCTATGGAACAGTATTTTCCAAAAGCGGAACACATTCTTTGCCATTTTCATATCATCAAATCTGTTGACGATCGCCTGAACAAAAAGGTTGATGGAAAAGGACTTACTCAACAATACAAGGATGAAATACGGGAGCATTTTCGCAACGCTCTGTATGCTGAGACGGAGGAAGCCTATAATGCTGAAAAAAAATTTCTGCTAAAGCAAGGTAAATAAAAAATTTCTTTAAGATAACTGTTACCTATAATAGTCTATCAAAATTAGGCGAGGGAGAGGGAAGTCTTTCTTCGTACTTCCAGCTAAATTGGTTCAACATCGAATCAAAATGGACGAGCTTTGGGCGTCGCCACTTGCCAACTTTAGGAAACAATACAACCAATCCTTTAGAAAGGTATAATTCTAATTTAAAAGGATTATGGAATTAATTTAAAAAATCATTTCTTTCACATATAGGTTCCATCATACCATCAAGGTGATATTTCTAAAAACAAAGAGACTTGATCTAGTCATATGCCACCTTCTGGACAACATAAAATTAAGGATGACTGAGAGAAAGTTGAAGCAGCGAATAAGGGAACTGCGTTTTACGCACAAGAAAACGAACCCACTCTTTGACAAATATAGAATCTCAGTAACCCCTTACGCCTGGAGCCTTGTCAATGAACAAATTGAGCTAGTTCAAAAGAAGAAAATCTACAGCTACATCAAGGAAGATGATGTGTATAATATCCAATCAAGGAACTACACTTACCGGACGTCAACTGATTTGACGAAATGCTCATGCCAGTTCTTCTCAAATTATGGGCTACCCTGCCGCCACCTCTTATTTTTCTTCATTCAAGAGAATAAAGAAATTCCCACGGAAAGTTTCTCTTAACACTGGCTGGATGGCTGCTTAGAGGTTAATGGCATATTTTCCCTGTAAATTAAAAATACTTATTCGTTAAATGTACAGGATGGCGTAGTGGTCCCTAAATGTCTCTCACCGTCTACCATCAGCAAGGAACCGAAGAAAGTAAGAAAAGGTCCAAAAGCTAACTAATAAATAATAAATACTACAATATAAATACTAATAAACATAAATACTAATAATAATAAACAAAACATTATAAATTTTACGGAAATGAATAGAACTCGTCGAGATCTATCGAATTCCGTGAAATTTGTAGTGAAAAAATGACAATCAAAAAAGTTTGAAAAAAGTTTCTTCGATTTTGTTTCCTCAGTAACATCCAGTACTGCGGTGAGCCGCAAAACGGAATCGTAGAAATTTTGTTTCAACTTTTTTCAAACTTTTTTGTTTATCACTTTTTCACTACAAATTTCACGGAATTCGATAGATCTCGACGAGTTCTATTCATTTCCGTAAAATTTATAATGTTTTGTTTATTGGTTTATTTAAAAACTAATTATGAAATTTTGCGCTTTTTGGGGGGAGGGGGGGGGGACGCCCAACTTCACGAAAGGGTGGACGTCAACACGGTAAGATCATCTACTTGTTAAGGACCGTGTAGTCGAGATTCATTTCACAAGTTTTCTCGTAGTAGGCAGATGACATTCATGTGATTGTAAGGTTTTTTAGTTATCAAATTATGTGAACTTACAATACCAACACAAAAGACTGATGGGTCATTTCACTTATAAGATGTTTTTTAAAATCAAAACAGTAAAATAGTAATTTTTTGTTGAATATCTTTATTAAACAAAAAGCAAACACCAGCACACGGCTGTTATATCCGAATTCTTTCTTGGTTACCAAATCATTAAAATCAATTTAAAATGGCTTCTTTAATACGCTCGACATAATGGGCTCAATGTTTTCGTACAGCCATTCGAACAAAAGTAGGGCCCTTGTCCTTAACGTCTGCTTTCTTCAAGGCTAAGCATTTAACAAAACAAGCAGATTAAAAAACATGCATATAAAAATTGTTTCAACCATTTCACAAAACATTATCTTAGAAAACGTTAAAACTGAAACGCTTTATTTGCATTGTGGGCAAATAAACTTGGTTTTTCTTGTCACGTCACCGCGTTTGAAGCCCAAACACCTGAAAAATGGCAAAATAAATTATTATGGTTTTAAATATACCTTAAAAAACGTGCAATTTATTTTTACTCCTTTTTGGTGAAACCATCTAGCGCAAGATTTCTTGTCACAACGAACCCAATCAGGCGATTTTGGCTATAAATGAAAGAAGTTCAAATTTAGAACGAGAAAAAAATTGATTAGAACAAATTTTAATAACAAATAAATATAAACTCTACCTCTAAACAAACATCGGCATTACAGCTTGTTTTATTTGTCTTTTTAGCCTCCACTTCCGTTTTTTTAGCTTTTTTCCGGGGTGGCTGTTTCCGTTTAGCAATCAGTGTGGCCAAAACCGATGGTGTAGGACACGATTCAGCAGGGAGCGTTTTTGATGCTAAAACTTCAGTGGCTGTTCGTTTTTTAGCATTACTCCGCGGCGGCTGATTCCTGATAATGGCCGATGCGGCGGAAACTGACGGCGCTGGATTCGAATCCATAGGCAGCGAAATTGCGGCCAGATCCTTTGTGGCTTGCGGCGTTTTCGAAGCTTTAGCGGCCAATGTGACACAGGAAACGTCCAATGGAACACACGGCACCGGACCAGAATCCGTAGGCAGCGAAGTTGTGGCAGGATCTTTTGTGGCTTGCGGCGTTTTCGTAGCTTTAGTGGCCAATGTGACACACGGAACGTCCAATAGAACTGATGGCGCTGGATTCGAATCCGTAGGCAACGAAGTTGTGGCAGGATCTCTTGTGGCTTGCGGCATTTTCGAAGCTTTAGTGGCCAATGTGACACAGGAAACGTCCAATAGAACTGATGGCGCCGGATTCGAATCCGTAGGCAGCGAAGTTGTGGCAGGATCTTTTGTGGCTTGCGGCGTTTTCGAAGCTTTAGTGGCCAATGTGACACAGGAAGCGTCCAATAGAACTGATGGCGCCGAATTCGAATCCGTAGCAGCGACGTTGTAGCTTGCGGCGTGTTCGAAGCTTTAGTGGCCAATGTGACACAGGAAACGTCCAATGGAACACACGGCACCGGACCAGAATCCGTAGGCAGTGAAGTTGTGGCAGGATCTTTTGTGGCTTGCGGCGTTTTTGTAGCTTTAGTAGCCAATGTGACACACGGAACGTCCAATAGAACTGATGGCGCTGGATTCGAATCCGTAGGCAACGAAGTTGTGGCAGGATCTCTTGTGGCTTGCGGCATTTTCGAAGCTTTAGTGGCCAATGTGACACAGGAAACGTCCAATGGAACACACGGCACCGGACCAGTATCCGTAGGCAGCGAAGTTGTGGCAGGATCTTTTGTGGCTTGCAGCGTTTTCGAAGATTTAGCGGCCAATGTGACACACGGAACGTCCAATGGAACACATGGCATTGGATCCAAATTCGTAGGCAGCGATTTTGTTGCCGGATCTTTTGTGGCTGGCAGCGTTGGTGTTTCCTTAGCTTTAGCGGCTGACGGCGCACGACCAAAAACTACAGGTAGTTGCGATGTTGCCCGATCTTTTGTGGCTGGCTGCGTTGTCGAAATTTTAGCGGCACTACTGACACATATAGCGGCCAAGGAAACTAATGGCGTAGACGATGAATCTGTAGACAGCGGCGCTGTTGCCGGATATTTAGTGGCTAGTGGCGTAGGTGTAAGTGCTCCTGTAGCTTTATCGTCCAATGTGACGGAAACTGATGAGCAACGTGTGTCTAGAACCTTCAAGGCTGGCGGCGGTGGGGTTTTTGCGTTGACAGTTGCATGTTGGAGTAATGGTGGTAAAGATACTGTCGAAGTGGCCGGATCTATAGTCAAAACTAAACATCAAAATTAGTCTATCGCTCAATAAACACAATATTGAAACACACAAAAATTACTTAGTTCTGTTACACTTGATTCTGTTACTCTTGCATCAGCTGAATCTAGCCATCTTTTAAATTGATCCATTGCTTCCATTGACTCAAATTCCACCGATTCTAATGTTCCCATTGAATTATCCTTAACAGAAGGACTAATGAATTTTTCAAGAGGCTCAACTTCAGATTCATTTTCCACATCTGAAGCACTTTCACAACCATCCATATTTACAGAGGCACTAACATTGAAAGTTGCTGCTTCGTGGCATTTTCCAACCTCAACTTCAGATTCATTTTCCACATCTGAAGCACTTTCACAACCATCCATATTTACAGAGGCGCTAACATTGAAAGTTGCTGCTTCATGGCATTTTCCAACCTCAACTGTCTCTTTTTTCTGCCGTTGTGCTAAAAAAAAATTTCATAGCATAGTAGAGCAATTTAAAATACATTAGACATTTAAAAAACATGTGTATCTTCAATCAGGGAAAACACTTTTTCCCAATATTTGTAATACTTTGTGGTATCAGACTTCTTTTTCAACAATTTCATGGTCTTACCAAATGACCAACTGCCACAACTTCCTACTGTTGGATTGGGGAAGTATCCAAAAATGAGAAGTTGGACACCTGCATCCCTTTGTAGTTGATGTGCCTTAATTAAAACCAAAGTTAATTATTACTAGCTTACAATCCAAACATTAGCTATTAAAAACTCTACAAGAAATAGTAGTCGACTCCATCTAGATTTGTTGGTTGAAAAACTGCTCGAATGAATGTCTTTTGCATACTTAGGGATTTTATAATTAATAATTCCTTTTTTAACCAATCTTGTATTCCTATTTTCTTTTTCATTCGCATTACTTGGTGCCTCAGATGGGTCGACATTATTAATCGAAGCCATTTTTCATAAGCAGAGACTTTTACATATGCCAATTTTGGTCTGATGTTGTTCCCAGCACACCATAATAGTGAGTTCATCAAAACGATCAAAGTTAGCTAGACGATAGCTGTCGGCTGCGATAACTGGCAGCTAGACGATAACTATCACTCAGCTCTACAGAAAAAGTGACGGTGCAGCTTTGCCATAGGCTTCGTCTGGCCGTGCGCGACCAACCTGTACTATACACTATCGTCCACCTCGATGCAGATGTCACTGACTCACTGTAACGGAACCACAAGTCACGGCAGACGACAAAAAATTTTGGAGAAATTTGTATAATTTGGCAACGCTGCGTGAAGTGCAATAGCTACTTTTGACAGTTGGAGTACTTCACGTATGAAGTACAATATACGCGACCAAATTTTATTTTAGAACAAATATTCTCCGCTGCCTTAGAAGTGCTACCGATACTTCTTTTGGTTGGAAAGCAGAAGAAAAAGTTGAATCAATATTTTATTGATTGCAGAGAAGTACTGTTCTTACATTATTGATATATCTTACACAACGTAACATTTAATTTTGCAATATTAAGGATTCCGTTAATATAACGTCTGCTATACAAGAAATTGGCAGGTTATCTCCTTACATTATGAAATGTGGCAATTCATTTCACATTAGAGCTGGGAAGGCTCCCTTTCTGTACATTCCAAATTCAGTCGAAGCCCTGACATCATTGATAGCCGTTTACTACGTCTTCGATCTACAGTGGGGCAAGGAGGCGATGACCGTCCTGCTCTTTATAGAATCGGAAGTTATCGGGTGGAAATCTAAACAATCCAAATGTTGAAACGCCGTAAATCTTCTGAAGAACCTCCTGCGCTAAATCACAGGGAGCCTGGTCTTAATTTTGTTTTTATCTAAATGTTGGGTTTTAAAAACTGACAACATTGAATGTCAAACTCAGTTACCCTTGATAGAGGGAATGGGCAATGTGTACTCGAATTGGTTAACGAACGCACCTTGGTGTACGAAGATAGCTCTTGCGGCTGAAATTCTCGTTTGTTTCTTAAAACAAACATGTTTTCCAGCCGCAATTTCTCTCATCAAACAGCAAGTTGCGTTCGTTAACCAATGCGAGTACGCGTTGTTCGCTTCCTCTATAAGCGGATCTTGTCCTTCCTAAATCTAGATGCTTTTTATTATGTGTAATTCGATTATTTGCAATAAAAAAAATGTTTGTCTTGGTTAAATAAAGAAACCTTTGTTATTTTATTATGTTATTGCCATTTATTTATTTTTTTAAAATTGAAAATTGGGTTCAGCAATACTTTACGTATAAATCTGTGGGTTGCCTCAATAACCTGAGGGTATTCGTTTCAAGCAAAAACCTTCTTTTATCACAAGTTAATAACCTTTTAAAAGGTTGAATCTGTGGGTTGCCTCAATAACCTCAGAATTCAGTTTTGAAGGAAAAATCCTTTCAGTTTGTCAAGTAAAAAACCTTCTAAGATGTTGAGTTTCGTATGATTTAAAAACCGAAACATCGCAAAAAAATTTCAAAATCAAAGGTTAAAACGTTTCAAAACTCTGCATACAAGATTAGAACGTTATAACCTTCTAAAATCAAAGGAAATTTTTAACAGTGCACCCAAATTCACCACGACATTTTTTGCAATCTAAAAAACTATTCTTTCCATCGCCATTCGAGTCCGTTGTTGGTACTAAAGAAAACAGTAGTCAGTTCTCCAAACTAGATCCCGGAAGTACCGAGCTGCTCTAATTCGGATATCTACGCATCAAGGAACGGTACAATTCTTGTCCATCCAACACTGTTTAAAATGTTTCTTGATTTTCATAGGTTACAACGTTGTGCTTTTGTTTACAGGATTTTAGAGCGTTCAAAACTTTGATTTTGCTATTAATTTTTTTTTCAGTTTACGGTTCCTAAAGGATATCAAACTCGACATTTTAAAAGGTTATTTCCTTATGATAATAAGTTGTTTTTTTACAATTCCCCTTAGGTTATTGGCTTATTGCGGCAACCCATAAAATAACCCACTAATGTTTTCTGAATCTAATAATGATTTAATTTCTTTAAATAAAAATAGGAAAACATAATGAAATGACAAGCGGGGTTTATTTATTGAACAAAAAAATATTTTTTCACTGTGAAGAACTAAGTTTGACTTTAAAAAAGGACTTCTTTTTTAGGGGGGAAAACGTATTGCACATACTTGCGTGTAACTGAGTTTGAAAAGAGACTTTCATACATAGTGAATAAAGTTAACCAAGGAGATTTCTCAAAAGATGAATGGCATTGCAGGATTTCTACAAAAATTTGAGGTTAGCCCGTTGCCCCGAAGCAATTAAAAAAAAACGCCGTTCTTTCGGTTTCAGAGTAAAAATCAGGGCAAGCGGGTAGAACGAGCTATTATCGGAGTTGTTATCGGATAGATCGGGTGAAACAGTCAATCGAAAATGTTTTTTGCATTGATGAATCGATTGATTGCAATCCAATTAATTGCAAACCCCAATTGAATTCGGGGAGAAGAATTTTCCACCCTGAGCCACGCCTCGATGGCCTGAAATGAGAAACCCGATTTGCAAAAAAGCGCCCCGATTGGCTCGAGGCCGATCCTTAAGTGAACCAATTGAAAATCTTCTTGGCTGTTGGAAGGAGGTCCGTAGAATATAATTTTCGCACATCCATTGCACTTCCAAAGTGACTAGCCGACGGACATCCCTGGAACTACCCATTGAGTACATAGATATCTAACGGATGTTCGGCCATGATTCGGACATCCGACGGCAGAAATGTGCTATATAGGATGCTTTAATCATATTAGTTATTGTAAAATAACATTTATATAAGAAAATATAATCGAGGCCAAAGGGTAGAGGGAGTATCGGTTTTTGTTGGAGTTGAAAGAATATCTGGATTTTTTTGCAGTGACCAGTGAGTGATAGATCCTAGAACTATATCTGCTTTATTATTTATATGTAATTGTTAATGTTTCAAAAGTGATATCGTTCAAAAATGTTTTACCTTTTTCTAATTTACTAATGGTTTCCTTCAGCTCTCCATTATCTGTTTCTAATTTTTGTATTTGTTAGTTTTTATAGAAATATAATGTTAAATATATATTGTTTATAGTTTATTAGTATAATTATTATATTTACCTTGTTTATTTCTAATTTCTCTAATTGTTGTTTGTAATTTTCAATAGCAGCCTAATATCGAGTACAAATTATTTTCATTTTTGCTACACAGTATTGTAAGATTTCTTTACCTTATTTATTTCGTTTTCTTATTTATAATTTTTGATTCAGCTTGAGGTATTAATATTTTGGCAACTAAAGATGTTTTTTTTTTCACTAAGAAATTTTTTTTCTTCTGTTTTGGTCATTTTAAAAATTTGTTGTAATTGTATTTTTGATGTTTCTGAATCTGTAGCAGATGACAGTAGTAGATAGTTTATCCAGTGTTGTGACTTTATATTTTTATCTAATTTATAGTTTTCATGAATGATTCTTAGACTTTATTTGCTTGTTAGTTATTTAAATAAATTTAGTTATACTTTATTTTTCTGAAAATGAAGTTATGGAATGTAAATTTTATATATATAGATTTTAAAATATAACATGCAACAACGGATAATATCAAGTTGCAGACGAAAAATCATATACTTTGTATTTCATTCATTTTTTACAGTTTGCAGTGTGTACATCTATGTATTGAATAACATACATGCAACACATATTATTAAGGTAATATTTCATTGTTTATTTTTTGGTAATAGAGTAGTGGTATTAGAGTAATATTTATATTTGTTAGTTTATTTATATACTTGACTAATTTAATTAATTAACTTAATTATACATTACTTTATAAAGTAATTATTACCTTAATAGATGAACTTAACTTTACTTATTTGCTGATATTTTAGTTTTCACTTTACTTAAATTTGTTAATTTTACTGAATATTTATAGTATTTAACCTAATTATTTTACTTTACTTTATTACTTTACTCTTCCATTACTCTACCTACCCAAAACCCCTATTTGGCCTAACATAGCTTCGGGCTTGGTCCCGCTTAGTAACTTAAGTATAGTTAAGTTAAGTTATTTTAGTTAAGTAAATTTGGTCGGGTAAAATAGACTTTTACCCAACTTTTAATATCTTGAAATAACTGCATTGTAAAAATTCCAATCTATTAGCTGCTGGTGATGGTGTTGTGATGATGCCACTGTTAATGCCACGGGATCTGAAGAGGATTAAGGACTTGGTGGGGTTATACCAAGTAAATTAAAAAATAATGAATTTCTGCTCTGGCGTCGGCGGTACAAGGAATCGTCTTTTTAAAACTGTTTAATCACCGTTGACTCTAAACTAAGAACTGTTGTTGAACTAAACGTGTAATGTCCACATCGAGCGTAATATAACAAATTTTTTTTTAACGTTTTTATTTTATTTGTTATTCAATATTTATTAAAATATTAAATAGGAATTAGTAACAGCATTATTTTATTTAAACCCAACTATCCGTCAAATCTAAAGTGACGTCCCAGGGTTGTCCGATTTGGACGTCTAGGGTATTTCGGATCCGAACACCCACAGTTTTCCAGGTTGGTATGTTCTGAGGCGCGACATTTAGATGTCCCGCGTACGTACTCAGGACAGACTGGTGGGAAATCCCTCTGTCCGCAGAGGACATATGCAGTCTATCCTAGCAACGTAATATTGCTAGCAGGGCCCCCTTTTCCTCGTTTTGCGCCACCATTACTTTAGTAGTGGTTTAAAAAAAAGACCGTTTTTATTTCATGTATAATTTTTTCGTTAAGAATCGAATCAAATTTCTAGTTTTCCCCCTCGTATTAAGAGTAAGTTAAGCTTTTTTTATAATAAATAAAAAAAAAATTACGTTATAATTTCCCTCTAAAAAATTGCATTGTAGGAACCCAATTTTGCTTTTCTTAATCCATGGAAATTTTTTCATGGTAAGTTAGCTTAGATAAATAATCGATGACGTGACGCATGCATGAGTTTGAATTCAAAGTTTTTTAATAAATCTTTTTGATAGCTAAATGACGAAATGGAAAAAATCATTAGTGGTTGGAATGATTTAAAAAATTATGGATAATTGGAGACATTTAGTGCTTAAAATTATTCTTTATGCCAGAACTTGCAAATACAAGGTTATAAAAGATTTACTGACTTTCTATAATGCACTTTACCGGTGCGGGACGGTTAACTCGATTAGAACTAATTGTGGCCGATCACTAAGTTTCATTATTAATTGTCAAAATTTCTTTGTTTCCAAAAGGGGAAAACTTAACCGTGTTCAAATTTTACCCTTGAACATATTTTTATTTTAAGTCCAGCATTTAATATGAAAAATTGAAAAAATAAAGGAGTAATTATCTATTTGCCGGATGGTTTATTTTTAAATTTATTACAAAAAATGAATAAATTATAATAATATTTTAAGTCGTGAGTTTGTTTGCACAGGCTTTCCATTTAGCTTACGGGAACCAAGCCATTGGAAATTAACTTACAGAAAATAAATATTATTCGGCATCTAATAATATTCAAAGCAAGTATACTTGTGATAGGATTTTTATTTCAAATAATAAAAAACTACTTTAAACTTAATAAATCATGCTGAAGTTTAAAATTCAAAAAATATTTAGCCTAAATTGTTTAATTTCAATTTATACACTTCTGGTTTAACCTAAGTTCGACATCATCTTGACTTCTTAAAAATCCTGTATGTCATTTGTTATCGAAAAAAGCTCAAGTATTTTACAACCATTCGATTGGATTGTTCGAAAATGACTGCTGGTATGTGCATAGATTGGCACAGTGGAACAATATCCGACTGAGTTGCGGGAGACCCGAGTTCGAATCCTGATAAAGCCTAATATTTTTTCAAGATTAGAGGTCCAATACATGTCATATTTATAGCTAGTGATGTGACGTTAACTTTAACGATTAACGTGAACATTACGTTAACAGACGTTTTTGGGGTCCGTTAACTTAACGTTATAACTTAACGTTTTGAAATTTTCATGCGTTAATTTCAACGTTATTTTATTAATTTTTTAACTTGAAAATGCAACGCTGTGTTAAGGTTTTTTGGTTAAGGTTTACTGTAAAAATTTAAATTTCTACTTCTTACACGGCTAAGTGTACGTTCGTAGTCTGCTAGACATTTAGAAGTACACAATGTGTTTTTGAATGCTTTAATAAAGTTCATTTTTTAGTGATTGACTGATTGTACTGATTAAAATGAGTGAATAAGAGAATTCCTCAGAAGATGAAGGGCAATCTATTCAGTTTGTCCCTGCTAATCTACGTAAAAGAAGCCTCATTCACAATTATTTTGTATTCAACCAAAAGTCGAATACAAGTGTGAGCAAAACTTGTAAAGCTGAGCTTGTAGGAAAAAATACCCCAAATCTTATAAACCACCTCAAAAAAGCAATTCATTTGAAAGATTTATATCCTAAATATCTTAAAGAGTTGTCTGATAATCAAGAAGCTACTGCAAGTAATGGATCTACCTGATAACCGTAATAAAACTAATCAAAACCGTGACTTATATTCTAACTTGTATTTTTTAATAAAATAACGTTTAAAATAACGTTTAACTTACGTTAACGGACGCTATAAATTAACGCGTTAATTAACACGTTAATTTAACGTCAAAAAGTAAAGCTCCGTTAACTTAGCGAATAACTTTAACGTTTCAAAAAACCACTAACGTCACATCACTATTTATAGCCAAATGAAAGCCCGTTCGGACATCCTTAGGATGTCCGACGGCGCTGTTGAGGACGGTCAAAACCAAAAAAAAATACATCCATAGGACATCCAAATCGGATATCGGGCTGTCCGGAGGATATAAAAAAGATGTACTCAACATCTGACCCCGACATCTGTCGGACATCCGACGGACTGCCTTGTGTTATGTGGGATCTAACGGATTACTTTTGCCAAATTTCGATTCGTGTATTTCTACCGTAATACCAACGCCACCAATCTTTTCAGAATTGTTAATTACTATATCTTCCGAAACTTCACGGAAAAAATGGTACCAATCAATGGGTGTTCCTTTTTTTTTTTTTTTTAATTGTATAGCTGGACGCACTCCGAGGTTGGAGTATTGTCCGGAGTTTATTTTCCGTAGTCAACAACTAGAATACATGCGAAAGTGACATACACGAGTGGATACCAGATATATATATATGTACATGGGGGAAACTGGGCCTATCTGCACCACACTGAGAGGGCGGAACGTACACGATCTCTGTTTGGCTTGCTGGAGCCTACTCGGTTTGGTTGGACCTTCGAGGCCGCCAGCCGACGGCCACCGATACAGCCTCCACCAAGACAGAGAGGGTATCGCGCGCAGTTGCAGTGGGATTGATCTGTGGCATGCTGAGTATAGAGATGGAGCTAGGGAGCGAAGGAGGGTGGTAAAACTGACTCACTCTCCCTTGGCCAGCAAGAGAGAGGAGAGATGCAACCCAAGACATAATGAGCTGCACATTTGCTCAGAGGCGGCCTATGAAGCTCAAAGGGCCTAGAACAATTATGGAGGCAGCGAGAAATGAAAACATGCCTAATCGGTAAATTGATGAAAAGGATTATTATTAAAACAAACAAAGCCTAGTTAGCCCCGATAGATAGGGTAGCCTATGAGCTATACTATCGCAGACGTTTGGTTGAGCGGATGAAAGCAATGAAAGCTTTCCAGATGTTGGGATGAGCTGGAATAGAGGCGAGAGGTCTAGGCCAGTGGCCATCCTCAGAGGAACAAGACGTAAGAAATACAAGGCGTTGTGTAGAGAAGAGAGGACAGTGAAATAAGAAATGAGAGACTGACTCTGAGCCGCCCCCACAATCACACATTGGAGATGTGGTAAAATTGAAGCGAAATTGATGTTCTTTGAGGAAAGAGTGGCCTGAGAGAATTTGAGCGATCTGGCGACAGAGTTGGTTTGGGTGAAGCACAGTTGCTGATTGGATCGTGGGGAAAAATTCTCTAGTTACTGCACCGTTGTGGCAAGCCTGCCATTCTGTCTGCCATGCATCGCGCACTAGCTTACCGATTGAGTAACGGTAAGAAGTTTTGGAGATAAGAAGTTGTGGGAGGACATTCAGGCCTGAGCTAGGAATGTCGCAACCGGCTAATGCAAGTTGGATGCCCTCAGCAGAGGAGGGCTGGCAGACGAAGAGGCGTAAATTATCTCGGTAGGGGGCAGTGGCGTCGACACAAAGCCGCTCAACTTCAGAGAGGTGAGCACCGTAGCGAGTAAACGCAAAAGAAGAAATGTGCTGGGCAAATATTTCAACCTGCCACCCGCGCTCCACAACATGGCTAGCCTGGATCAAAGCGTGAAGGACAGTGAGTTGACTGGCATGGTGTAAGCTGTCAGCCGAAAGTGGTCCGTTTGTCACTTTCATTACGATATTATGACATGTGGAGATAATGCAACAGTTGAAAGAGTCGCCGGCCCGAGAGGTAGCAACAAAAATTCTAAGAACAGAATCCTTAGTTGGGAGTAATCTGCAAACCTCGCTTGTCAATGTCGGATATAAAGGAGGGGCCCATGGTGGCCAGTAGAGATTAAAGTGGCGGTGGTTAGAATCACATTTGAGCAGTGGAGAAAAGGGTGGTAGTTTGCTCGTAAGCCACTTTAGTGAAAGAGCAGAAAAGCATCCTGTACGTCCGGAGCTGAATCGGAGATGGGTGATCTCTTGTATACGTAAATCAATCGGAAGGATATTTGTTAGAACAAAACATGCCTCTGCGGAGACAGTTTTGAAAGAGCTGGCCAATGAAAGCGCAATAGAGCGCTGGAAGGTGCGTAGCTGCTTAACGCCTTTTCTAGTGTTAAGAAAAGGGGCCCAGACGGAGCAGCCGTAGAGCAAGATAGGCTCAACCGCAGAGTGATAAAGAAATTTTAGACGCTTTTTGTCATATCCCCAGGTGGATTTCAGACCGGATCTCAGTGTAAAGAATGCACGTTTAGCTGCAGCAATTTTATTGGCAATGTGGGAGTTCCATTTGAGGCGGCAGTCAATTGTTAGACCCAGAAAGAGTGTCTCTACAGATGGGGGATAAGCATGCCATTTATAGAGATGCTGAGATGAGACCAGTCAAAAAATCTTTTGCACATAATCATAAACACCGTTTTTGTCGCGTTGAGGGAGAGTTTGCTGGTTAGACACCAGTTCGACACCTCGTCACACATGGTCTGTAAATTTCGGGTGGCAATGCTAGGGTCTTTATGATATGTGGCCACATTCAGATCGTCAGCGTATCCACCAATCCGATACGGAAATGAAAATTTGAGGCGCAGGACATCATCAACAAGAACCGACCACAGAAATGGAGAGAGGACCCCACCTTGAGGACAGCCAAGATCAACGTGAAAGGAGGAGGACGAGCCTTCAAGCGAGAGGATGGCCGTGCGGTTGGAGAGATAGTCAAAGACTAGCTGGACCAAATATCTTGGGCAGTTACGGACAGCAAGTGCAGAGATAATAGCAGGGTGCCAAGCAGCGTCGAATGCGCTTTTAATATCAAGAAATGCACATGCTGTGACACATTTAGCGTCTCTGCCTTCGTCACAAAAAGAAATCAAGGAGTTAGCAGCCGTTTCAGTTGATCTGCCTTGAGTGAATCCATGTTGGTTCGGGCTGAACCACTGAGAGATCAACGCATGCCAAAGGAGTCTATTTAAAATGAGCTTTTCAAGGATCTTAGCAAATGTGTTGACTAGGCTAATTGGTCGAAAGCTATTCAGAGTGTCGTAAGCGGGTTTGTTAGGTTTACCGATAATGGTCACCTTGGCAACCTTCCAACAGCTAGGAAAGTGAGAAAGAGAGAAACATGCATTCATGATGAATAGAAGCTGACCAATTATCTGATTAGAGATTGCACAAATGATAGCAGTGGAAAGGCCATCGGCTCCAGGAGCAGATTTGAGATTCAGAGAGGCGATAGCATTAGAAAGCTCCTCCTGGGAAATTGGAGGAGAGTTGGATGGTACAACGAATGCCGTGGATGATTGTGAGAAGGAGGCCGCAAGCTCTTCGGCCTGTGCGTGGGCCTGCGTAGATGGAGTGGGGGAGGGGAAAAAGTGTTCTGCACACTTTTTTAGAATTTCTGTAGGATTGGAGGAGATCGAGCCGTCAAATGAAATAGAGGATGGAAGGCTGACGTTTGATGATTTGCCTGATTTGGCCTTTAGGGCCGAGAAGAGGTCCCTACTGCTAGGCTGGGAGTCACATAGCTTGTTCCAAGACGAGAGTTTGGCGTTGCGAATTTCCCTCTGATAGGTAGCTTTGAGAGCTTTGAATGCCTGCCTGTTAGATTCTGTTCGTTGGACTGACCATAATTTAAAAGCCTGTCGGGATTTGTGACGAAGTACCCAGAGTTCCTTTGTCCACCAAGGCGTTCTGCGTGTGGAGACAGGAATGTAGGTAGGATCTTTAGAGCTTTTGGCAGCAGAGGAAATGAGGGCAGAGAGCTTTACAATCATGTCATCGATAGTGGAGGTAGTCGGATTGGTTTGCACTACAAGATTTATCACAGCATCTGCGACTTTTAGGCGAAATTTATCCAGGCAAATACGAGAGATGTGGGGAGTAGAATTTGGAGCTCGAGATTGAGTTTGAGCAGTGCTGCACGCAGATGAGGGGGAGCGATTGATTTCAAAGTATATGTATGGGTGATCAGAGAAGGACGGAATGGTAGGATAGAACCAGCGTGTACAGGTGATAGCACTCCCGGCTAGAGAGATGTCAAGGAAAGAGGTGCCAGAAGGAACAAAGTCAAGATCATCCAGTTGTCGATTGAGAACACGAAGGAAATGATTAGCGATGAGTAATTCAAGTTCTGATCCTCTACTATTAGTGAGCTTGCTGTTCCAAACCTTGCTTAAAGCATTAGAGTCGACTGAGACGATGGACAGTTTCGTGAAAAGGCAGCTGAGATCAGTGCTGAACTGATCGGCAATGTTTTTAATGGAGGGACGAAGATAAGTGGAAATGAAACGAAAGGTGCCGTGCGCAGAATGTAAATCGACTGCAGCGATATGGTTAGAGCGACTTCGATCGATTGCCCGACAAGACTTGGCAAGAGAAAGTTTAACTAAAATCGCAGCACCGTAGGCATGCTCTTGAGAGAGACAGTGGAATGCAACATAGCCTGGTGGGATATTGATGATGGAGGGAGACTGGTGGCCTTTGGCGAAAGGTTCTTGAATGAGAACAATGTCTAAAACGTTTTCGACAATGATTTGAGCAAGAGAAGACGAGGCAACCCTTGGAGTGGCGGAGATTCACCTGTAAGCACCGAAACAGACTGTTTGTTGAACTAGGAGACACACGCATTAACTTTTCTCCATTTTTGCCCTGTACCTCGCCACCGCTTTCATTTGGGTGGGACAATATCGATCTCCAGATTGGTGGGCCCCACCACAATTAACACATTTTCTGATCAGAGAATTACAGTCGCGGGTAAGGTGCGCGCCTGCGCATTTACCACCTGGGTTAGGGTCACGGCAGGATGCCGTGAACGTGACCATAACCTTGGCATTTAAAACAGCGACGAACCTCACGGTCTAAAAGAATTTCAACAATGCGAGCAGTAGTGTTAAAAAAATCAATTTCACCTTCAGCCAGAGCGTGATCTCTGGCTACCTTGCAGTTGAATAGAATTTTTACATGGCCTTTTTGGGAGTCAGGTTTGGCGAACAGTTGGGACACAGACTCAATTTTTCCTCTCAGGCCACGATTCCTTAACATCAACTCTTCTTTAAGGCTGGGTAGATAGCTAAGATTGACAAAAAGGGCAACAGCCGGGAAAAAATTAGATGGACGTGAAACAGAGTTAAAAACATTGATACTGTCTGGCCCGGCTTTGGATTCCAAGATGGTTTTGGCCCGATCGAGGTCAGCTGGATCGGCTAATCGGACGATGATGTTGTTGTCTTTATGTCTGACAGAGGCAGGAACAGGGCCACCACCATTGGAACCAAGCAGCTCCTCCATACCGGTGAGAGATATGCGATCAGCAGGCTTTGCAGATGCGGCGTAGCTGGCAACGAGAACGGGTGCTTGACGGCCTTTTACGGCTTGAGAGTAGGTCGATGTGGAAGGCAGTGGAGTATCACTGGAAGGTGGCGGATTGGAAGATGACGATTGCTGATTCATGTATCGTAGGTTCATCGAGTCCGCGAAAGCTAGTTTAACGTTAATCAACTCAGCTTCCAGCTTGGCGATGTGGTCGTGTTGGGCCTTTGCAAGGTCGAGAGCAGCACGGAGTTTAGAGCTGACAGCTTCTTTCGAGAGAGAGTCAAGATGCGAGAGCTCAGGATCTTCTGTGAAGCTGAGAGATCCTCTAACGCTTTTTCTTGGAGTCAGCTCTAGACTCGTCGATGCTGGAGTTAGCTGACAGCGGGCGTTTGACTTGGTACTAGCTTTTTGGGGTGGTGAATGTCTCAGTTTCTGGAGACGGCTGGGAAGATGCTTGATTCATGCTGTTGATGAGGAAGACATTCTTGCTGGGGCCTTCTGGGGAGTCTTGAAAGCATGGTTTGCTGCAATATTTGGAATCTTTTTTCCGTTGTATCCCTTTTGACAGAAGAACAGGCGCTTTTGGCTGCTGACGATTCTGCCCCAGGAGGTGTCGCCACCATCGCCCTTACTCATGTTGGTGGCTGGGCCAATGTCACTTGTGACAAAAATGTCAGCGTACAAAAAAAAATTGACTGACTGACAACGTTAGCAGGAGATTACCGGCAGTAAAACAAATCAAAAATATGGTTAGTTGATTGAGAACTCACGAAATGGTGAGAGAAAATATGGGAGAGATAAAAACAATTGAGGGTGTTCCATAAGCTAAAAACAAAATAGTATAGAATAGTAGAGTATAGTATAGTAGTATAGTATACAACATATATTACATAGCATGGTACATGGTATAGGCAGACATAGCATATATAGCATAGCATATATTAGTATAGTAATACATATATAATAGCATAGTACAGGCAGCATATATGCAGTACAGTATATAAAATACAGTGTAGTAGATATGCTAACATAGTATGTAAGAGTATAGTATAAGTTAGTATAGTATAATATGGTATAGTCCAGTATC